>NW_027597253.1:0-91278 GCF_964194155.1 Cetorhinus maximus
CCCCTCTCCTCCCCCCTCCCCCCCTCTCCTCCCCCTCCCCCCTCTCCTCCCCCACCCCTTCTCCTCCTCATCACCTCTTCCCATCTCCCCCTCTCCCCCCCACCCTCTCCTCCCTCTCCCCATCACCCCCTCTCCCCTCCTCCCCATCTCCTCCACCATCCCCTCCCCCTCTACCCTCTGCCCCCCACCCTCTTCTCCCCCTCCCCCCACCACCCTCTGCACCCCCACCACCCTCTGCCCCCGTCTCCCCTCCCCCTCTGCAACACCCCCCTTTCCCCTTCCCTCCCCTCTCACCCGTCCCCTCCCCTCTCACCCGTCCCCTCTGCCCTCCATGCCCTGTCCCTTCTGCCCCCATGCCCCCGCCCCCTCTGCCCCATGACCCGCCCCCTGTGCCCCCATGCCCCGCCCCCTCTGCCCCATGCCCTGCCCCCATGCCCTCTCTGCCTCCATGACCTGCCCCCTCTTCCCCCATGACCCGCCCCCATGCCCCTGCCCCCATGCCCTCTCTGCCCTCCATGCCCTGTCCCTTCTGCCCCATGCCCCCGCCCCCTCTGCCCTCATGCCCCCGTCCCCTCTGCCCTCATGCCCCCGTCCCCTCTGCCCCATGCCCCCGTCCCCTCTGCCCCCTTGCCCCCGTCCCCTCTGCCCCCTTGCCCCCGTCCCCTCTGCCCCCTTGCCCCCGTCCCCTCTGCCCCCTTGCCCCCGTCCCCTCTGCCCCCTTGCCCCCGTCCCCTCTGCCCCCTTGCCCCCGTCCCCTCTGCCCCCTTGCCCCCGTCCCCTCTGCCCCCTTGCCCCCGTCCCCTCTGCCCCCGTCCCCTCTGCCCCCTTGCCCCCGTCCCCTCTGCCCCCTTGCCCCCGTCCCCTCTGCCCCCTTGCCCCGTCCCCTCTGCCCCCTTGCCCCCGTCCCCTCTGCCCCCTTGCCCCCGTCCCCTCTGCCCCCTTGCCCCCGTCCCCTCTGCCCCCTTGCCCCCGTCCCCTCTGCCCTCTGCCCCCTTGCCCCCGTCCCCTCTGCCCCCTTGCCCCGTCCCCTCTGCCCCCTGTACTGCCCCTGTCCTTCTGCCCCCTTGCCCCTGTCCCTTCTGCCCCCTTGCCCTGTCCCTTCTGCCCCTTTGCCCCTGTCCCTTCTGCCCCCTTGCCCCTGTCCCTTCTGCCCCCTTGCCCCTGTCCCTTCTGCCCCCTTGCCCCTGTCCCTTCTGCCCCCTTGCCCCTGTCCCTTCTGCCCCCTTGCCCCTGTCCCTTCTGCCCCCTTGCCCCTGTCCTTCTGCCCCTTGCCCTGTTCCCTTCTGCCCCTTGCCCCTGTCCTTCTGCCCCCTTGCCCCTGTCCCTTCTGCCCCCTTGCCCCTGTCCCTTCTGCCCCCTTGCCCCTGTCCCTTCTGCCCCCTTGCCCCTGTCCCTTCTGCCCCATGCCCCTGTCCCTTCTGCCCCCATGCCCCTGTCCCTTCTGCCCCCATGCCCCTGCCCTCTTCCCCATGACCCGTCCCCTCTTCCCCATGACCCGCCTCCCCATGCCCACCCCGTCCCTTCTGCCCCCATGCCCCCGTCCCTTCTGCCCCCATGCCCCCGTCCCTTCTGCCCCCATGTCCCCTCTGCCCCCATGCCCCCGTCCCCTCTGCCGCCATGCCCCCGTCCCTTCTGCCGCCATGCCCCCTCCCTTCTGCCGCCATGCCCCCGTCCCTTCTGCCCCCATGCCCCCGTCCCTTCTGCCCCCATGCCCCCGTCCCTTCTGCCCCCATGCCCCCGTCCTTCTGCCCCCATGCCCCCGTCCCTTCTGCCCCCATGCCCCCGTCCCTTCTGCCCCCATGCCCCCGTCCCTTCTGCCCCCCGTGCCCCTGCCCCCCGTGCCCCTGCCCCCCGTGCCCCTGCCCCTGCCTCCGGTGCCCCTGCCCCCCGTGCCCCTGCCCCCCGTGCCCCTGCCCCCCGTGGCCCGTGCCCCTGCCCCCCGTGCCCCTGCCCCCCCGTGCCCCTGCCCCCCGTGCCCCTGCCCCCCGTGCCCCTGCCCCCCGTGCCCCTGCCCCCCGTGCCCCTGCCCCCCGTGCCCCTGCCCCCGTGCCCCTGCCCCCCGTGCCCCTGCCCCCGTGCCCCTGCCCCCCGTGCCCCTGCCCCCCGTGCCCCTGCCCCCCGTGCCCCTGCCCCCCGTGCCCCTGCCCCCCGTGCCCCTGCCCCCCGTGCCCCTGCCCCCCCCCCCCCTGCCCCCCCCGGCACCCCCCCCCTGCCCCCCCCGGCACCCCCCCTGCCCCCCCGGCACCCCCCCCTGCCCCCCCGGGCACCCCCCCTGCCCCCCGGCACCCCCCCCTGCCCCCCCGGCACCCCCCCCTGCCCCCCCGGCACCCCCCCCTGCCCCCCCGGCACCCGCCTGCCCCCCGGCACCCCCCCCTGCCCCCCCCGGCACCCCCCCCTGCCCCCCCCGGCACCCCCCCCTGCCCCCCCCGGCACCCCCCCCGGCACCCCCCCCTGCCCCCCGGCACCCCCCCCGCCCCTGCCTGCCCCCCCGCCCCTGCCTGCCCCCCCCCGCCCCTGCCTGCCCCCCCGCCCCCGCCTGCCCCCCCGCCCTCGCCTGCCCCCCCTACCCCCGCCTGCCCCCGCCTGCCCCCCCTGCCCCCGCCTGCCCCGCCTGCCCCCGCCTGCCCCCCTGCCCCCGCCTGCCCCCCCTGCCCCTGCCCCCGCCTGCCCCCCCTGCCCCTCCTGCCCCTGCCCCCCCTGCCCCCCCCCGTGCCTGCCCACCCCCGTCCCCCCATGCTCCCCCATGCCCCCGCCCCCTCTGCCCCTCTCCTTCCTCACTCTTTCCCCCCCCACCCCCTTTTCCACCTGGTTCTCCAGCCTCTGCCACTCTGGGGTTTTTGTCTCCCTGTTTTGTGTGTGTGTGTTTTTTTTCCCTTTTATTTTGCTTACTGCCAGCAATCTGAAAGTGTTTAAACTCCCAAGTGAGCGAGTTGCATCCTGAACCATTCAAAGCTGGATCCACTTAAAAACCCACTCCCTTGGAAACTTCGAATCTCCCCCTTATCCCAGGGATATTGTTGAAATCCCAGTGTAACCTTGTTGAACTGCGGAAACTAAATACATTTCCTGTGGTATTTTGGGTTGAATTTGATGTATCCTGGGGGTGGCGGGGGGGCGGGGGGGTGCTGCCCCATTTACCAGTTTCTGACTTGAATTTTTCCATCTTGCTGACAAATTGCATTCCCGTCTCCCTGTTTTTCTTATAATTTTCCCTTGGAATCTGGAGGGTTTTTCTGTCTGGAATTCTGCCGGCCCTTTGCTGGCAGTAGGAGTGTCATGGATCTGTTTTGTCTCCAAGATTTGCTTTTCTCTCTCTCTCTCCCCTTCCCTGCCCCCATTCCTGCCACAGTTCAGAGCTACAAATGTTGTCAATTCTCTTCCTTCTCAGTACTTGCTTCACCCCCTTCCTTTTGTCTTGCCTCTGATTTTCACCCCTCCCCAACCCTACTTCTCCACAGAAAAGGTCCCCGTTCTTGCAAAAATGTTTTGTTTTGTGTCCCACCACTAAGTGGATTGCATCTGGAAAAAAAATGGCAGAAAGGAATCTGTTTATGCCTGTCTCTCTCTCTCTCTCTCTCTCTCTCCAAAACTTTATTGAACCCCAGCCAAAAGGAAGTCTAGCAACTTGGCCATGCGTTTCCTGATATTTTAACAGGCATCTCCGAATCTGAACCAGGCACCTGAGAATCTGGCGGCTGAACTTTTCTATGAGCATGTTGTCCCAGTTTGGTGCAGACGGGTCTTCCATTGTTACTTAATGGCATCTGATGCTGTCCTTAGAGACACATTTTTATTTTCCTGCAGCTTTGCTGGCTGGGGGAGTCCATGGTTGTCTTTTTCCTCAAGCCCCCCGCCCAGCAGCAGTCAGTGATAGATAAACATTCTCCATCCACACAGTGGTTGCTGGGTTGAAAGTGGGTAATTAATTTACTTTGTCACATGTTTGGACCTTGTAGGATATTTATCGAGTTTGGACACAGTCATTTCAAACGAGTGACTGATCTGTTTGTTCTCTGGAGTCGGCACACATTGGTTTTCTAAGTTTTTCTTCTTCTCAAAGTTGCTTCCCCCTACCGTGCTACAGTCAGTCAGGTCGATGGGCTGTTTTTTGTGTGTGGGGGTGTAACAGAAGCAAATCGATGATAGTTTGAGCCACATCAGCCGAGATTTAGAATTGGGTTTTGGCCAAACCACAAAGCAGCACTTGTGTTTTTCATTTTTCTTTTTTATTTGTTAAAAAGCTTGTTAATGCGGGGCGGTGTTTGTGGAGTTGCTCACCCAGCCCTCGGTTGTGAGTCCACACACTGATGTGTGCCGTCAGGAGGAATATCCAACAGGGAAAAGAGAAGAAATTGGAGAGAAAATCACCTGATACTGACCTTGGGAGCCCCTGTAATCAGGATACCAAGTGTCGTCAGGAGAAACCAGAGAGCTGGTCATTACCGTACAGATGAATGATCTTAAAAATGCTGCTCATAAACGAATAATTTGAAGCATATACAAGGTGTACAGTATTGTGGCATAAACACGGTACAAAAGCATTGACAGTATAAGCATAATGTGCACCCAGTAAGTGAGTATAAATTTGCCTCTAGTCTGCTGACTTATGGACAAAGGGAAATGTTTCCAGGCTGGCTGCTCTGCTCTGCTTTCACTCCTGGAGGTTGCAGCTCTTCTCACTCTTGTTGATGTCTCTACCAACAGGACACTTTGCAGCAATTTCTTCCTACCTACCCTGTTCCCTCATCTTCTCAAAGCCTGTTTCAAATCTGTAAAATTGGGATTGACTAAGGAGCTTAAAGAACTTGCACTTCTTTGGGCAGGAGTCTTCTCCCCGTTCAACAGATCCTTTTACCCACCTCCAATATTCTCCTTCCACCTGGACCCCACCCTCTGGATTCTTACCTTCTCTTGATCTTTTCATTGAGAACTGTCGGCGTGACATTAGTTGTCTCAATTTCTCTGCTCCTCTCACCCACTCTAACCTGTCTCTCTCTGAACTTGCTGCACTCCGTTCTCTCAGGTCTAACCCTGACATTGTCATCAAACCTGCTGACAAGGGTGGTGCTGTTGTTGTCTGGCGCACTGACCTCTACCTCGCAGAGGCTGAGCGTCAACTCGCAGACACTTCCTCCTACCTCCACCTGGACCATGACCACACCACTGAACATCAAGCCAGGACTGTTACTGTTTCCAGGACTGTTACTGACCTCATCTCCTCTGGAGATCTTCCTTCCACAGCTTCCAACCTGCAACAATCCCCATCCACCACTACTCTCCTCCGTCTGGCTGAACTTGTTCTCACACTGAACAATTTCTCCTTAAACTTCTCTCACTTCCTCCAAATAAAAGGTGTGGCTATGGGTACCCGCATGGGCCCCAGTTATGACTGTCTCTTTATGGGGTATGTGGAACATTCCTTGTTCTAGTCCTACTCCGGCCCCCTCCCACAACTTTTTCTCCGATACATCAATGATTACTTCGGTGCTGCTTCATGCTCTCGTCAGGACCTGGAAAAATTTATTAATTTTGCTTCCAATTTCCACCCCTCCATCATTTTCACATGGTCCATCTCTGACACTTCCCTTCCCTTCCTTCACCTCTCTGTCTCAATTTCTGGTGTTAGACTGTCCACCAATATCCATTACAAGCCTACCGACTCCCACAGCTACCTCGACTACAGCTCCTCACACCCCGCTTCCTCTAAGGACTCCATCCCATTCTTTCAATTCATTCGCCTCCGTCACATCTGTTCTGATGATGCCACTTTCAAAAACAGTTCCTCTGACATGTCTTTCTTCTTCCTTAACCGGGGTTTTCCACCCATGGTGGTTGACAGGGCCCTCAACTGTGTCCGGCCCATCTCCCGCGCATCCGCCCTCACACCTTCTTCTCCCTCCCAGAAACATGATAGAGCCCCCCTTGTCCTCACTTAACACCCCACCAGCCTCCGCATTCAAAGGATATTCCTCCGCCATTTCCACCAACTCCAGCATGATGCCACCACCAAACACATCTTCCCTTCACCCCCCTGGCGGCATTCCGCAGGGATCGTTCCCTCTGTGACACCCTGGTCCGCTCCTCCATCACCGCCTACACCTCAACCCCCTCCCACGGCACCTTCCCATGCAACCGCAGAAGGTGCAACCCCTTCCCCCGTTACTTCCCCTCTCCTCACCGTCCAAGGGCCCAAACACTCCTTTCAAGTGAAGCAGCATTTCACTTGCACTTCCCTCAACTTAGTCTACTGCATTCGTTGCTCCCAATGCGTTTTCCTCTACATTGGAGAGCCCAAACGCAGACTGGGTGACCGCTTTGCAGAACACCTTTGGTCTGTCCGCAAGTATTCCCCAGACCTCCCTGTCGCTTGCCATTTCAACACTCCACCCTGCTCTCATGCCCACATGTCCGTCCTTGGCTTGCTGCATTGTTCCAGTGAAGTTCAACACAAACTGAAGGAACAGCACCTCATCTTCTGACTAGGCACTTTACAGCCTTCCGGGCTGAATATTGAGTTCAACAATTTTAGATCATGAACTGTCTCCTCCATCCCCACCCCCTTTCCGATTTTCCCCCTCTTTGATTTTTCCAATAATTTATATAGATTTTTCTTTTCCCACCTACTTCCATTATTTTTAAGTGTATTTCCATCCATTGTTTTATCTCTTTTTAGCCTATTTCGATTCCCTCACCCCACCCCCACTAGGACTATCTGTACCTTGCTCGTCCTGCTTTCTACCCTTAATTAGCACATTCCTCAGATAATATCACCACCTTCAACACCTCTTTGTCCTTTTGTCTGTGACTTCTTTTGGTTATCTCCACCTATCACTGGCCCTCTATCCAGCTCTTCTTGTCCCCCCCCACCTTAAACCAGCTTATATTTCACCTCTTTTCTATTTTTACTTAGTTCTGTTGAAGGGTCATTTCGACTCGAAACGTTAACTGTGCTCCTATCCGCAGATGCTGCCAGACCTGCTGAGTTTTTCCAGGTATTTTTGTTTTTGTTTTGCACTTCATCAGTGCTTTCACATTCACAAGATGTGCCAAAGCACCAGACTGAGCTATTCCTACTTGGCGATGTTGCTGGAAATCTTGCTGCAGAATATAAGGATTAGGAGAACACTGCGAATGACGTGAGCTGATTCTGTTCGTGTCTTGGTGCTGCAGGAAGCCTTTATTCCCTGGCCTCCATAAATTATCACGGAACCCCCTTTGGTAACTCACATCTCTAGTTTTGACGCTTTAGTTCCTTAAGCATGGTCTTGTCTTTGAGGTGAGGGGAGTTAATGGTGTCGAGATGAGTGTTTTCCCCCTCTTAGCATCCATTGTTGTTGAGCACTCCCAAGTAGTGTGGGGTGGGGGAGGGAAGCAGAAAATGCTGGAAATACTCAGCAGGCATCTGTGGAGAAGGAGAAGAGTTAACCTTTCAGGTCGATGGACCTTCCTCAGAAAGGTGTTGGTGAAAGGCCACTGATCTGAAACATTCATTCTGTTTCTCTCCCCACAGATGCTGCCTGACCACCAGAGTATTTCCAGTATCCACAATCATTTTCTTTTCTCAGCCATAAGGAGATGCTGGTCTAGTGCGGAGTAAAGCCACATAGGCGTAACAACCCGGCACGGAGCTTGTATCCCAGAGGCTTTTGTACTGTTGCAGCAAATGTCCTCGGATCCACGTTGAGTGCAGGGCAAAGATCCCTCTGCTCTGGCACAGCAAAGTGTTAATACTGATCTGAGGGGAGCAGCCCTAAAAGCACAAGAGTGGTTTTATTTCCACACCGGCCACTCTTGAGGACGCTGAGGTCGATTGTGAATTTTTAGGAATTTTGTGCTGTTGACCTTGACCCATGAATCACTTGGCTGGGATTGGATAGAGCTCATTTCACATGAGGCCCATATAGTTAGGTATGGTTACGAGAGACAGGAGGCTTATTCCATTAGCCTGGGCTGGGAGTAAGCTCAAGTCCCAGAGGTGAAAATGTGCTCTAATCAAGTACATGAATCAGTTTGCCTGCATTTGATAGAGCTCTCCATTTCCACTTCGATAAAGACATACGTACGAACATATAAAATAAGAGCAGAAGTAGACCATTCAGCCTCTTGAGCCTGCTCTGCCATTCAATAAGATCATGGCTGATCTGTTTCTATTTCAAATTCCACAATCCCATCTACCCCCGTTCATCTTTGATTCCCTTTCCTAACAAGAATCTTCCTAGCTCCACCTTAAAGATATTTAATGTCCCTGCCTCCACTGTCTTCTGAGGCAGAGAGTTCCCTCGGAGAGAAAAAATTTCTCCTAATCTCTGGCCTATAATTGCGCTCCCTAATTTTAAAACAGTGCTCCCTAGTTCTGGACTCACCCACACGAGGAACATGTTCACTGTTCAGGATCTTATTTACTTCAATCAAATCACCCCTCACTCATCTAAACTCCAGTGGAAACAAACCCAGTCTGTCCAACCTTTCCTCATAAGACAACCCACTCATTCCAGGTAGCAACCTAGTAAACCTCCTCTGAACCTCCTCCAATGCATTTACATCCTTCCTTAAATAAGGAGACCAAGACTGCACACAGTATTCGAGATGTGGTCTCACCAATGCCCTGTATAACTGGAGTATAACATCCTTATGTTAATGTTCAATTTCTCTTGTAATAAAGTATAGCATTCCATTAAGCTTCTGAATTACTTGCTGTACCTGCATGCTACATACTTTTTACTCTTGCACTAGAACACCTAGATCCCTCTGCACCTCGGAATCCTGCAGTCATTCTCCATTGAAGTAATACTCTGCTTTTTTAATTCTTCCTGCCAAAGTGAACAACTTCACATTTTCCCCTCGTTTCATTCCATCTGCCAGATTTTGGCCCAGTCACTCAACCGTCTGCAACCTCCTTTTGACCGAATGTGCGTCCCCATGCTGGTTGGCAAAGTAATCAGAAGTTCCTGCCATGCTGTTTAGCAAGAATATAGAAGTCAGCTTGGGGGCTTGTGAAGTAACTTTGGAAATCAATGATGAAAAGCAGCGAATATCCTGCTCACAAGTGAGGAGAAGTGAGCGGAACACATGAAATAACAAAATGAATTTGGATGGAGGGACTGGTAAACTTCATTTGATCCCATCCCGTGCTTCCAGAATCCAATCCCTACCATCTCCCATTCCAGCTTGCCTCTTTCTTGCAAGTCCAGTGTCCTAGCCTCAGCCACCTTTCTTCCTGTTAACCCTTTCAGTTGTTGTATCATCCTTTGTGTAATTAAATATTTCCTGACATGTTGTCCTAAATTTTCACTTCATTTTACTGCTGTGCATTAAAAGTTCTCTCCAGTTTTTCCATTTCAGTACTCCTGTAGATATCCTATTCTTTATACATTCCTCTTTTGAAATGTCCCTGTGAGGCTGTGGAGATCGAAGCTTAATAGCTCTCCCTTCGAACATCAGATATCAGCCATGACACTGCTGTGTTCTGCCTTCAGGCCTCTATTATGACCTTGGCTGATGTTAATTGCTGTGCAAACCAAATCCCAGAGAGCAACTTGGCTTATGGGCCATACCCTTTTTCTTTGTATTCTGAAAATGAGAAGACAATGTACTGATCTCAGCAGCATGAAGTCCAGTAACACTTATGGAATTTTAAAAATTAAAAGTAAAAATTTTATTAACAAGAATAAAAGAAGATTTAAGCACACAAGATTACAGTTGCATAGTTAAAAATTGGTCTTGCAAAACATTCCCCCAAAAGACTCCTTACTTGGTCAGACCCACAAGTAAACATCTTCTGGGCAACACTCCCTTATAGATGTTTAACTATAAAAATCCAGTAATATTACCCAAGGCAAACTGCTGTAGATTTAATAAAGGCATACCACATGACCTGTAACCCTCTTCCATTCTGCTGTGGAAAACCAAACTTCAGAATAAGACTGCTTGTTGCAGCCCAAGACTTCTCTGGCTTGACTGGATCGCCAATTCAAACTGCCTCTTCTCCCAGCCTAGAGCTACAGCTAATAGCTTCCAGCTCAGATTCATCCACAGCTCTTCATAGTAACTCTAAAATACCTTTTCCCCCTTTCATCTCATGTTCCATTGTTCTCACACCTCTTTGAAACTCAAATCCTTCCGAATATAAAATCTTTCATGTTTCTAGTTTTATCTCTGCTTCCGGGTCAATAAAATGTAATATACCCTCTTCTGTTTACCTATGGAACTCCTGAAAAATGCAAACGTGTTTCTTGGCACCTCTAACTTCCCTTTGATAGTCAAACAAACTCTCAGCTTATCAGGAAATTCAAATGTTAGCTCCAACCTATTCACTTGTACCTCAAACCTATTGCCTATGTCCTTTCATGTTTTAAATCCTCCAGACAACCTGCCTTCTATTAACCTTCCCCAGCTTAATTAAATCATTCACACAGACACACAGCCTTCTTCACAGAATAACACAATATTCCCCAAAAATATTAAAAAGAATAACCTCCATTTCTCATACCTGGTTATGCTCCTGATAAGATGTCCAACACGGCACATAAAGAACTTGCATTTCCACAGTGCCAGATAATACCTCACAACGTCCCAAAGTGCTTTACAGCTAATTAAATACTTTTTGAAGCATTGTCACTGTTGTAATGTAGGAAACGGGGCAGCCAATTTGTGAACAGCAAGCTTCCAAAAACAGCAGTGTGATAATGAGCAGATGTTCCATTTTCGTGATGTTGGTTAGGGGATAAATACTGGCCCTAGAACACCGGGGAGAACTCCCCCTGCTCTCCTTTGAGTAGTTTAATGGATTTTTTTTCTTGGGCCCTCAGTTTAATGTTTCAGCCAAAAGGTGGCACTTCTGATGATACAGCATTCCCTCAGTATTAAATTGGAGTGTCAGCGAGATTATGCTTTATCCACAGGATTCTGAGGATGAGCCATGGCTGACGCTGGGCTAGAATAATCGGATCTTGAGTCTTGCTGAAGAGATAGACATATTTCTGAAGCTCTTCATCTTACACTCATCAGGACAAACACTGCCAAATTTCAAACGATCACAACAGTTTATACCACAGGGGAAAAGGGTGCTGATTGGTTAGCAAGTTGACTCTGGCCGAGGTGTTGCTGTGAAGAGAGTACTGGGACCTGTTGGTTCCCCAAACCCCTGGGTAATTCAAGAAAAGGTGCAAGTCAAAAAGTTTGCAGCATGGAAAGAGGCCCTTCGGTCCATCATGTCCACACAGGTCATCAAGCCCCTATCTGCATGAATCCCATTTTCCAGCACTTGGCCCGTAGCCTTGTATGCTATGCCGTTTCAAATGTTCCATCTAAGTACTAAAATGTTGAGGGTTCCCACCTCTACCACCTGCTCAGGCAGTGGGTTCCAGATACCCCCCCAGCCTCAGTGAAAAAAAATTTCCTCAAATCCCCTCTAAACCTCCTGCCCCTTACCTTAAATCTGTGCCCCCTTGTTATTGACCCCTCCACTAAGGGGAAAAGTTTCTTCCTATCAACTTTATCTATGCCCCTCATAATTTTGTACACCTCATCAGGCCCCTCCCTCAGCCTTCTCTACTCTAAGGAAAACAACCCCAGCCTATCTAGTCTCTCTTCATAGCTGAAACGCTCCAGCCCTGGCAACATCCTGGTGAATCTCCTCTGCACCCTCCCCAGTGCAATCGCATCCTTCTGATGGTGTGGCGACCAGAATTGCATGCAGTACTCCAGATGTGGCCTAACTAACACTTTATGCAACTCCATCATAACCTCCCTCTTTTGTATTCAATGCCTCGACTAATAAAGGCAAGTAACCCATATGCCGCCTTAACCACCTTATCTTGCCTGTCCTGTTGCCTTCAAGGATCTATGGACATACACACCAAGGTCCCTCTGATCCTTTGTACTTCTTAGGATCCTACCATTCATTGTGTACTCACTTGCCTTGTTAGTCCTCTCCTCACACTTTTCAGGATTAAATTCCATTTGACACTGTTCTGCCCATCTGACCAGTCCATCTATATCATCCTGTAGCCTAAGGCTTTCCTCCTCGCTATTTACCACACCACCAATTTTCATGTCATCAGAGAACTTACTGATCATACCTCCTACATTCATGTCTAGATCATTAATGTACATTTCAAACAGCAAGGGACCCAGACCGATCCCTGTGGTACACCACGGGACACAGCCTTCCAGTCATAAAAACAATCTTTGACCATCACCCTCTGCCTCCTGCCACTAAGCCAATTTTGGATCCAAATTGCCCTGGATCCCATGGCCTCTTACCACCTTGATCAGTTTCCCATGCAAGACCTTGTCAAAAGCCTTACTGAAGTCCATGTAGACTACATCAATTGCACTACCCTCTACACACCTAAGTCACCTCCTTGAAAAATTCAGTCGAATTTGTTAGACATGATCTCCCCCTGACAAAGCCATGCTGACTATCCTTGATTAAGCCTCTCCAAGTGGAGATAATTCTGTCTTTCAGAATTTTTTCCAAAAGTTTCCCTACCACTGATGTTAGACTCACTGACCTTTAGTTCCCTGGTTTATCTCTACCACCCTTCTTGAGTAATGGTACCACATTAGCTGTCCTCCAGCCCTCTGGCACCCCTCCTGTGGCCAGAGAAGATTTGAAAATTAATGTCAGAGCCCCTGCAATCTCCTCCCAATTGCCTCTCAGCAGCCTGGGATACATCTCATCTGGGCCTGGGGATTTATCCACTCTTAAGCCCACTGAAACCACTATTACCTCTTCCCCTTCGATGCTAATTTGTTCAAGTATACCACAGTCTTGATTTCCTAATTTCCATGCCTACATCATCCTTCTCTAGTGAATACAGATACTCATTCAAAACCTCACCTATGTCTTCCAGCTCCTCTCTCAGATTGTCACTTTGATCCCTAATGGGCCTTACTCTTGCCCTGGTTATCCTCTTGCCCCTAATGTGCTTATAAAACGCCTTTGGATTTTCCTTTATTTTACCCACCAGTGTTTTTCATGCCCCCTCTTCGCTCTCCTAATTTATTTAAGTAACCCCCTTCACTTTCTATACTCTACGGCTTCTGCTGTTTTTAGCCCTCAGTATCTACCATAAGCTTCCCTTTTTTTCCTTATCCAATCCTGTTCATTCCTCAATATCCAGGGTTCTCTGGACTTGTTGGTTTCACCCTTCACCTTTACAGGAACATGTTGGCCCTGCACTCTCTATTTCCTTTTTGAATGACTGCCACTGCTCTGATGTAGATTTTCCTACAAGTAGCTGCTCCCAGTCCACCTTGGCCGGACCCTATCTTATATTAAAATCAGCCTTCCCCCAATTCAGAACCTTTATTTCCGGTCCATTTTTGTCCTTCTCTATAACTACCTTAAATCTTAGAGCTATGGTCACTATCACTGAACTTCTACCACTTGCCCGGCTTTGTTCCCTAAGATTAAGATCAGTAATGCCCGCTCTGTTGTAGGACTTTCTACGTGCTGGCTTAAAAAGCTCTCCTGGATACATTTTAAGGATTCAGCCCCCTTTAAGCCTTTCACACTTTGTCTATCCCAGTTAATATTGGGGAAGTTGAAATCCCCTACTATTATTATCCTATTATTTTTGCACTTCTCTGAGATTTGCCTACGTATCTGCCCTTCTATCTCTCCCTGACTGTTTGGGAGTCTATAGTACACTCCCAGCAATGTGATTGCCCCCTTTTCGTTTTTAAGTTCTACCCATATGGCCACATTTGAGGAACCTTCTAAGATATTGCCTCTTCCAATTGCAGTAATTGACTCCTTGATCAATATTGCGACATCCCCTCCTCTTACCACCGCCCCTGCCTTGCCTGAAGATTCTATACCCCGGAAATTGAGCTGCCAGTCCTGCCCATCCCTCAGCCAGGTCACTGTGATAGCAGTGATTTCATATCCGATGTGTTAATCAACACCCTCAACTCAACTGCTTCACTTGCAAGACTCCTTGCATTAAAATAAATGCCATCCAGCCTTGCCATGCTACCTTGTGCCTTAACTTGACTATTTATGCTCTGCCTTCCAGAATGACTTGGTTTTGCTTCTATATTTGGCTGTGAATCACCCCCTACTATACCTTCACTCTGTATCCCATCCCCCTGCCAAATTAGTTTAAACCCCCACCAATAGCACCAGCAAACCCTCCCTCAAGGATGTTGGTCCTGTTTCGGTTCACGTGCAACCCGTTAGACTTGTACAGGCCCCACCTTCCCCAAAAACGGACCCAGTGATCCAGGAATCTAAAGCCCTCCATCCTGCACCAACTCTTCAGCCATGCATTCATATGCTCTATCCGCCTATTCCTATACTCACTAGCACTTGGCACCGGGAGTAATCCACAGATTACAACCTTTGAGGTCCTGCTTTTCAATCTGCTACTTAGCTCCCTAAATTCTTGTTGAAGGACCTCATCCTTTTTACTTATGTCATTGGTACGAACGTGAACCACTATCTCTAACTGTTCGTTCTCCCCCTTCAGAATGCCCTGCAGCCGTTCAGTGACACCCTTGACCCTGGCCCTAGGGAGGCATCACACCATCCTGGAACCACATCTGCGGCGACAGAAATGAGTCTCCTATCACTATTGCTCTTCCTCTGTTTCTCCTCCACCCTTGTGCAGCTAGGCTCTGGCTGCACTCTCCAGAGGAACGGTCACTCACCATTTTCCAACACAGAAAAACTTCTTGAATGAGATGCACTCTGGGGCTTTCCTGACTACCTGCCTGCCTCCCTTCTTCTGACTGGTGGTCACCTTGCCTTCTCTGACTGCACTTCCTTAAGCTGCAGGGTGACCAGGTCTAAAAACGTGCTATCCACATAACTCTCAGCCTTGTGGATCCACTGCTGTGCCTCTAGCCAACACTTGAGCTCCAAAAACCAGCGTTCAAGCTGGTCAAACTGGTGTCACTTCCTGCAGATGTGGTCATCCAGACTGCTAGGAGCATCTAAGACTTCCCATATTCTGCAGGCCGTGCAACACACGGAATAGAGCTCCCTTGCCATACCTTTAGTTAAAACACTCTTAACCTAAATTTATGTCAAGAAGAAAATTATTAAGTTCCTTTTTTTTTAAAATGCTAGAATTCTTACCTTTTCTTAATGTAGCTTTAAAGTGGGGATAAACAACTTACCCACTATCTACCATCAGCTCTCTGCTTTGCACTGACGTCACTCTTGTCAGCATTTTTGGATTCTGGTGGGGTTCCTGTTTTATCCCCCGGCCCCTTGCTCAAAGTCTTGAACATATTCCTTTTGTTTGCAGAGAACAGGTGCTTGTGTATGAATGTATGTCACTTCTAGAAAGCATAAAAATGAGTCAATTTATGAACTCTACTGATTATTTAAAATGGATTGTTAGTGTTTCTATTAGCACACTCAGCATTTTTCAGCGAGTGCTGCCCAATCGCAGATTCATATCTAACAGTAGATGTTTTGTTTTGGGTCTTGCTAGTGCGGGCTGGTTGAATACGGTCTGTACTCTGCCTGTTCTGAACAAGCGAAGGAGCATGCCGTTTGATTCGATCAGCCAATCGCTGGGATGTGTGGCCTACGTACCTGGCTTTGCACCGGCACCGAAATTCATACACGCCGTTGCTCAGTTGTGTGGTAGGCAGAATGTCTATTTTCACGATCAGAACTGTGAGTTTTTTCTTCGGCGCAGCTTGGAACTACAGCCGATACAGTGTTTAACCACAAAGCTATTGGGTGGTCAGCAATGGGCAAAATATTGGCCTGTCTCTGGTGGGTTAACTAGTGCCTGAGCCTCGATGCCCCCTCGCCTCACTGTGCCTGAGCTTGAATTTCACTGGTTTAGTTCCTGTGTGGCTGACCTGCTCAGGGATAAGCACACCTGTCCGAAAGCTGAGCTGGTACGAATTGGGCACTTCCAACGCTAGTTCAGTGCCCTGGGTTAACTTGGTATGAAATGTCCCTCTACGCAAGTATTCTGCTGCAGATAGTTTCATACCATGCAGAGCAAATCATTCGGCCCATCTTGTCAGTGCTGGCTCTTAGAAAGAGCGATCCAGTTAGTCTCAGTCCCCTCTGCCCAGCACCCTGTTGATTTTTTTCTCGTTCTCAACTAATTATCCAGTTCTTCCTTCTGAAAGTTCAGATTGAATCTGCTTCCACTGCCCTTTCAGCCAGCACCTTCCAGATCACAGCAACTTGCTGTGGAGATTCTCTTTTGGTCTCATCTCTCCAATTTTCCAATTATCTTAAATCAGTTAAATGACGTGCAATACTTCTGATATATTTTCTGTCTGCAATAAGACAGAGTATGAGTTTCTGATTGTTGATGTAAACCTATATTTGCCGATTTAATCCACGAATTTCCACTTTGGGGTCAGTGCAGAGCTTCCATGTACCAGAGCTGCTGACACTTGCAGCTTCACATCCATGCTGAGGCTACGTAGAAACTTGCAATAATTGTTTCTCGTGAGGCTTCTGTGCTTTTTCATGATTAAATTAAAACCAGTTAGATTATTACAGATCAACAAATCAAACTGTGCTGGGTCAGAGATCTGTGGACAAAAAAGTTATGGGGATGTTGAAGATATTTTATATTGCAGACCAGAAAGAGAAGCACTGTACTCCGGACTTATACAGTGACTGACCTGTCTCCACCAGTACTGTGCCCCAGTGTTATACAGTGACGGACCTCTGCCCACCAGTACTGTACCCCAGTGTTATACAGTGACAGACCTGTCCCCACCAGTACTGTACCCCAGTGTTATACAGTGACAGACCTGTGCCCACCTGTACTGTGTCCCAGTGTTATACAGTGACAGACCTGTGCCCACCAGTTCAGTGCCCCAGTGTTATACAGTGACCGACCTGTGCCCACCAGTACCATGCCGCAGTGTTATACAGTGACAGACCTGTGCCCACCAGTACAGTGCCCCAGTGTTATACAGTGACAGACCTGTGCCCCAGTGTTATACAGTGACAGACCTGTGCCCACCGATACTGTGCCTCAGTGTTATATAGTGACAAACCTGTCCCCACCAGTACCGTATCCCAGTGTTATACAGTGACAGACCTGTCCCCACCAGTACTGTACCCCAGTGTTATACAGTGACAGACCTGGGTCCAACAATTGTTGTTGACTTGAACACACCTAATATTAGACAGTTGAAATTGCATTCTCCAGGCACCACAACAACTTATATTTATATAGTGCCTTTACATAATCAACTGTTCCAAATCATTTCCCAGGAACGTTATAAAGCAATATTTGACACTGAGCTACATTAGGCCATGTTAGGGGAGATGGTCAAAAGCTTGGTCAAAGAAGTAGTTCTTAAAAATTGTAAAGGCGTGGGGATACTCTTTCGAGTTATCAACAGTCACAGATTGCAACTCTTTTGAGTACAATCACAGTTCTTGGTTTCTGGGAGTGGGACATGAACCCACAACCCTCTGATTCAAAGGCGAGGGTGCTATGAACTGAGCCACAGCTGACACCTCAAGGCGTGGGGATAGGCGGACAGGATTCTGGAGGGAATTCCAGAGCTAATGGTGGAGTGATGGAAATCAGCTGCATGTAAGAGGCAAGAATTGGAGGAGTGCAGAGATCTTTGAGGGTTGTGGGGCTGGAGAAAGTTGCAGAGGTAGGGAGAGGCAAGGCCATGGGGGGATTTGAAAACTTGGATGAGTTTTAAAATTGAGTCATTGCATGACCAGGAGCCAAGGCAAGGCAGGGTCGATGAATGAGTGAGACTTGGTGCAAATAAGGACATAGGCAGCAAAGTTTTTGATGACCTCATGTTTATGGGGGAGCAGCTGGCTAGGAATGTGTTGGAATTGTTAAATCTTGTCTGTCTATTGTCACTAAAACAATGGCATGGGTAAGGGTTTCAGCAAGTAAGTGGGCACAAGGGTGGAGATGGGTGAAGGCGGGTGGAGGTGGAAGTCGGTGGTCTTAGTCAAGGCGTTGAGATGTGGTCGGACACTCATTTCAGAGTCGAATGTGACAGAGGTTGCGAACAGTCTGGGGTATAACCCAAGACTGGAAGGACAGTGTCAATATTTTTGCCACTATATTCCATCACTGTTTAGGTAGCCATGGTACCAACTTGTACACGCACATCTTTGTATGAGTGTAAAATATCTGCAGTGTAACTGTGAAGCTGTCACATCACACCCCCTTAAACTAGTTGCAACACTCCAACTCCATGTGAACCTGATGAGCTTAGCGGCTTGGGGATTGGGGGATGGTGACTCGTTTCTTGTCAGTGGGCCAGTCTTGCATGTTCCTTTTAACTAACTGATTAGCTGGGCTATTTGAACTCTGAATATTAAGCGGCTTGTTAGTTCAAGTATTGTGCAGTTCTTCCTGAACAAGACCTCCTTCAGAGCCCATGGTTGTTTGGATAGGAGACGGGAGCCTATCCACAGGCAGGGATTTTTCCTCTTGTTAATTAAACACTAACCCTACCCTCCAATTAATGGCCCCTGACCACTTTGCACATTCCACCCTATTGCTGCTGAAAAGGATTGGGTTTGAATGCCTCCGCTTTGTGTTATGAGTTCCTGAATAATGTGTCTGTGTACATGGTAGTTTTAAGTATCTGAAGAGATGAGCCTGGGGGCGGAGGGATGGGGTGGTGATGGCGAGTACGTTTACTGCTCTAGGCACTCGTGTAACTGTTTCCTCATTTTGACTTTGTGCTCGGTTTGTGATGTAACCAGGTTTGTAAAATCCTTAAAATTTCAAAGCACTGAGGATGAGAGCTGTCTAAACACATGGACTGCAGCAGTTCAAGGAGGCAGCACACCATCGCCTTCTCGACTGCAATTAGGGATGGGCAATAAATGCTGACCTAGCCAATGAGACCCACATCCCATGAATGAATATATTAAAAAAAAAGAGTTCAGTCTGAGTCAACTTGATCAGTAACTCAATAACAAGTTTCTTGTTCTGCACCCTATCCCCACCCCCTTCCTTTCTTAACAGTGCTGGAGTGTCATTCACAGACACTGGCAACCCTGGGCCAAACAGGCTGCACAGTGGGAGCCTTGAGGCTGAAAACTGGCAGGCTTTTTGACCGTGAACACTCAAATCGTCTACCTTCCAGCAGCGCTTTACTGGCTGGTGACTGAACAGGAACCATAGCCGACTGTTCTCCTGAGCCCTGGGGCTTTAAGGCTAATTGTAACCCTTGCTTCTGACCCTTAGTTGAGATGAACCAAGTCAGAGAGCAGAGCAGAGATTGTACCTATGATCTTCTGACTCCCACAATTTATCGGGCAGAGCGGGTTGGGAGGGAGTGCGGGTAGATTCATGTTGGTAGCCTCCTCTGTAGAAGTAAAACTCACCTACCCCAGTGGGAGGTTTAACAAGATCAATTTGCATATGTATATCTATTATTTAGTTGTTGAAGTCATGTAGTGTTTTACATGTGAGGATGCAGCATTGAACCAGGAGGAGAGATTAGGAAAGGTGACCTTTTGTTGAAGAGATGGATTTTGAGAAGGTATTTAAAGATGGTTTGGAGACAAAAGAAGTCAGTAAGCTACCCCCACCATTGTTTTTTCCCTTTATTCTTTCATGGGATGTGGGTGTTGCTGGCAAGGCCAGCTTTTATTGCCCTTCCCTCGTTTCCCTTGAACTGAGCGGTTTGCGAGGCCATTTCAGAGGGCAGTTAAGAGTCAACCACATTGTTGTAGACCTGGTGTCACATGTAGGCCAGACAGGTTAATGACAGCAGATTTCCTTCTCCAAAGGGCATTAGTGAACCATGTTGGATGATAGTTTCATGGTTACCATTATTGAGACTAGCTCTATATGAGCTATGATCTTCTCGAGTGACAGAACAGGCTCGAAGGGCCAAATGGCCTACTCCTCCAAAGTCCTATGCTCCCATCCCAGATTTATTAATTGAACTTAAATTTCACCAGCTGCCATGGTGGGATTTGAACCCATGTTCCCAGAGCTTAGCTTGGGCCTCTGGGTTACTAGTGCAGTGACATTACCACTACACCACCGTCTTCCCCCAAACGGGCGGTGTTAAAAGTGATAGGGTGTAGTTTCAAGGAGACTGCAGCCAGATTCCCAAGGAGATGAGAGGATGGAGGAGCTTTCAAAGACATTTGCGGGGGGAGGTGGGAAGTGGTGGTGGGTGAGGCATCAGAGGGACTTGAGAACAGGATGGAAGGCCAATGTAGATCGGAGAGGACCCGAGCGCTGAACATGGAGGGCGTGGTTCAGGAGAAGATACATTCAACACAGTATGGGGTAAGGAGGAGTTAATGGAAGTTGGGAGAACAACAATGGCAGTTCATGAATGATTCCCCAAAACATCCCTGAAGAGCCGAGGTCCTTGTGTTTTCACTTCATCTGTGGATTAAGTGAGGGAGCAGTTGATATCTGGCCACATGCTGGAGCACTGGGAGAGAATAACCCAGAGTCACCTCAGCCAGTGAGGTGGTGGGGGAATAACCCGCAGTGATCACAGCCAGTGAGGTGGTGGGGGAATAACCCAGAGTGATCACAGCCAGTGAGGTGGTGGGGGAATAACCCAGAGTGATCACAGCCAGTGAGGTTGGGGGGGGGGAGGGGCAATAACTCTGAGTGACCTCAGCCAGTGAGGTGATGGGGGAATAATGATCACAGCCAGTGAGGTGGGGGAATAACCTGGAGCAATCACATCCAGTGAGGTGATGGGGGAATAATGATCACAGCCAGTGAGGTGGGGGAATAACCCGGAGCAATCACATCCAGTGAGGTGATGGGGGAATAATGATCACAGCCAGTGAGGTGGGGGAATAACCCAGAGCAATCACAGCCAGTGAGGTGGGGGGGTGGGAAGTAAGCTGGAGGGACCTCAGTAAGTGAGGTGGTGGGGCAATAACCCGGATTGATCTCAGCCAGTGAGGTGGTGGAGGAATAACCCAGAGTGATCGCAGCCAGTGAGGTGGTGGGGGAAATAACCCAGACTGATCACAGCCAGTGAGGTGGTGGGGGAATAACCCAGACTGATCACAGCCAGTGAGGTGGTGGGGGAATAACCCAGACTGATCACAGCCAGAGAGGTGGTGGGGGAAATAACCCAGACTGATCACAGCCAGTGAGGTGGTGGGGGAAATAACCCAGACTGATCACAGCCAGTGAGGTGATGGAGGAAAAAACCCAGACTGATCACAGCCAGTGAGGTGGTGGGGGAATAACCCAGACTGATCACAGCCAGTGAGGTGGTGGGGGAAATAACCCAGACTGATCACAGCCAGTGAGGTGGTGGAGGAATAACCCAGACTGATCACAGCCAGAGAGGTGGTGGGGGAAATAACCCAGACTGATCACAGCCAGTGAGGTGGTGGGGGAAATAACCCAGACTGATCACAGCCAGAGAGGTGGTGGGGGAAATAACCCAGACTGATCACAGCCAGAGAGGTGGTGGGGGAAATAACCCAGAGTGATCACAGCCAGTGAGGTGGTGGGGGAATAACCCAGACTGATCACAGCCAGTGAGGTGGTGGAGGAATAACTCAGACTGATCACAGCCAGTGAGGTGGTGGGGGAATAACCCAGACTGATCACAGCCAGTGAGGTGGTGGGGGAAATAACCCGGAGTGATCTCAGTCAGTGAGGTGGTGGAGGAATAACCCCGAGTAATCACAGCCAATGAGGTGGTGGGGGAATAACCCGGATTGATCTCAGCCAGTGAGGTGGTGGGGAATAACCCGGATTGATCTCAGCCAGTGAGGTGGTGGGGGAATAACCCGGATTGATCTCAGCCAGTGAGGTGGTGGGGAATAACCCGGATTGATCTCAGCCAGTGAGGTGGTGGGGGAATAACCCGGATTGATCTCAGCCAGTGAGGTGGTGGGGAATAACCCGGATTGATCTCAGCCAGTGAGGTGGTGGGGGAATAACCCGGATTGATCTCAGCCAGTGAGGTGGTGGGGGAATAACCCGGATTGATCTCAGCCAGTGAGGTGGTGGGGGAATAACCCCGAGTGATCACAGCCAGTGAGGTGGTGGGGGAATAACCCGGATTGATCTCAGCCAGTGAGGTGGTGGGGGAATAACCCAGAGTGATCACAGCCAGAGAGGTGGTGGGGGAATAACCCCGAGTGATCACAGCCAGTGAGGTGGTTTACAAGAGCAGCAACACTTGCGCAGTCACCTTGTTGGTCGTGTCCAAAAACCAAACAGGGACAAGAATCACAGTTGGAGTTCAGGTGTTTGTTTTCCTTGCAAGTTCATTGAGAGAGTTACTGCAGCTACATCGCGAGACGTTAAAGTAAATACACGAACAGGACTTGTGGCTCTCCTACTTTGGTGACTGTGGTGTGCCTTTCCTGAACTCTGGGTCTCACAACTGGCTGCCGAGTGAATGTCATAGGACAGGTGGTAACCCTAACCAATGCTCAGTGCCCTCCTGCTTGTTATCATGTCTTAGGACATATCTTATGGTTCTTTTATTTGACTTACTGTGACAATACATCTTTCCAACCACCCCACCTCCATACCCACCAGTCAGCCAATATAAACAGTCCTGTTTACATAGTTGTAACAGTGGAGCGCAGCCAGATTATTTTGAATCTGCTGTCCAGTCCAACTCTGCTACTTCAATGCCGGATAGCAGCCCAGTGCTGCAAATGTGTGAGAAGGAGCACAACTTTGGACGCTGTCCTCAGTGGAGAATAAACTCCTTTTGTTTCATATTTTTGGCATAGGCCCCTCTCATTCCTAGGCAGCTCATTATTTTAGTTCATTTTAATGCAGAGTTATGACTCCCGCGACTATAAAGGTTGTTTTGCTGCTCCCCGGGTGGGCTGCTTGTGCAGTCCACCAACAACACAGCACTGGAGTGTGTCCACTGCCTGTAAGTGGGAATGGTTCAGACTGCCGTGCAGAAGTTACTCTCAAAATCAGATTCAAATAAAAGTCCTTCGTGTCAGCCGTGACTGGGTGGATACTACAGGAACTTGAACGCCAAATCTAGGCTGACACTCCAGTGAATATTGAGGGAGTGCAGCACTGTCAGAAGTGCCGGTTTTCTAGTGAGATACTAAACTGCAGCACCTCCCTCTCTGCCCCTTCCGTTGAATTTAAAAGATCCCATGGCATTGAAGAGCAGAAGAGTTCTCCCTGGTGTCCTGGTCAATATTTATCCCTCAAACAATATCGGATTACCTGGGTCATTATTGCATTGCTATCTGTGGGAGTTTACTATGCACAATTTGACTGCTGCGTTTCCTACATTACAATCGTGATTGCACATCAGAAGTACTTCATTGGTTATAAAACACTTTGGGACACCCTGATTTTACTAGGAGCTATAGAAATGCAAGTCTTTTTTTTTAATGTAAATTTGAGTTATTAGGGCCAGGGAAGTGAAGGTGTTTTATGATTGTGGCTGTATTTCAATTGAAATTCTATTGAAGTATTCACTCGTTTCGTCCCAGAAAAACTTTTTTTTGCCCCTGTACTACGCCATTTCATTCTGATCTTTGTTTGATTTTCAGTGTTGTGAAGGAAGAAATCTCCGATGACAATGCAAAGCTGCCCTGTTTCAATGGAAGAGTTGTATCCTGGGTAAGAAGCCTTCTGTATGGGGTGGGGGTGGTGGGGAGGCTCAGGTTGTAGCTTTGCTCCCTTCATCTAAAATTTGCCTGTGTCTAGCTTTCAACTCTGGAGCCTTGAGGCCTGATATGGTGGGGATGGGTAATGAATCAATCTGCCTCCCAGAGTGGGAAATGAAAGGACCTCATTACTCTCTCATGGCAGTGGGTGGTGTTGGGATTGCACATTACCCTTTAACCTCTGGGATTATTGTTTCATTGCTGTTTATTCTGAGAACATATGATATTTAACACAAAAACTAACTTGATGGTAAATGATGGTGAAATAAATTAATTTCTGCTTGGCAGTGACGCCATTTTCAGCCACAAACTCGTGTGTAAAATGTGCCTGACAGTGGAGACCCTCAGAGTAGTGTTTAATTGGTTAACAAAGAGTGTAGCCTCTTCATCTGATCTAATTCTTCACAGTTAAAATAACCTCAACTCCCCCTCTTCAATTCTTGGAACAGGCTTGAGAAGATGGCTGTTAGAGCATTAACTTGAGCCCTGGGTCATTCGGAATGTTCCATAACTGTGCAACGATTCCTGCCTTGCGCCATGATAGTTCAACTGGTCGAAGGTGATGGGGTGCAGGCCAGGAGGGTTGCAGGTTCGATGCCCTGTTTGTGCGCAGTCAAAATCTCAAGTTGCACGACAGTTGGCACCATGACCACAGAATTGGGCTAGAGGGGAAGCTGGCCAAAGTTCCTGCTGCCAACAGTCTGCTGGAATGTTCTGGATACAGGCATTGGAAGGTGACTCAGCTGTGATGCAGTCTGCTCATTGGATGGATCGATGGAGGAGCCTGCCAACCGTAGCTGCACAGACTTTCGTGTGAGGCATGGGCACACGGGGGGCAGAGGGTGGGGGGTAGGATGGGAGGGTATCGGTTCCGAAATTACCCCTCCGAGGCTGGGGAGACTTGGCAACAAGATCAAATAAGATGCAGCTTGTGGGGTGGTTACACCAGCGAGGTCCTCTCTTTGTTAGCTGTCTTGGCAGACCGCCTGTTATTTGTGGAGGCCACGTCACAGTCTTTGCAGGGTTAAGTCAGCAGGGCCCTTTATTAGTTGTCCTGGCTGAGTGCCTGTAGATGTTGTTTCCTTCAGGATGCTCATTAAGGAAACAATCATTTCTCTGATGGGAAACAGCTGTCGCAGAATCGAAAGTTTAGACGGTGCTTCGGAGTTGCCATGTATTGTAACGGCAGAGTTATTACAGGAAGCTATTCCATTAGAATCTTATTGTTCACTGCTTGCTGTGGGACCACTTTCCATGTCAGTGTTGTTTTATTGAAAAACTGAGCGCTTGGACTGTCCAAGTAGAAGAGGCACCATTGATCCCTGGTGCTTTCTGCAGGTGAGCCTGTCTGGCACTAGTGTTTTGGACCCCCCATACGCCACCCACCCCCAGGCCTGCCTGCATTGGTCAAATGTTGTTGATGTTTTCCTAATTGAAAAGCCCAATGCAAGTAAGAGTGTGTCTGACATGGAGGCGGAGTGCACCAGGAGGGCTGCAGATTCGACACCTAGTTTGCTCCCAAGCAGCGCTGCAGTTGGCACCGCAGAGGGGAAAGCAGGCCAAAGTTCCTGGTGGCAACAACCTGCTGGAATTTTGTGGGTGTGGGTATTCGCTGAGTGCAATTAATGGCGTCTCCTTCACAATCTAGTTAACCTTGGTGAGAGCTCCTTTCCATTCTCCAGATTTTAATATATTTTCTCTCCCACTTTTCTCTCAAAGTCATGGGCTTCCATTTATGTCTTCCACTCCCCTCACACCTGAACCCAGTTGGTGCCTGTTGGCAAGCTGTTCAGTCATGGAGACAGACCGTTGTAGCTAAGCTCAATCCCGATGTCCATGGACAAGCTTTATCTAGCATTGGCGGTGTGGAGTTGGTCACTGGCCAATTCAGCCTCACAGACTTAACCTGTACAACCATGGTTACAACTGGTTACCCTGTTGGGCCAGGGAAGGGGGTGAGATCAGTTAATCCGACATGAACTGGAGTCCAACCAGGACCCCTCTGAGCTGAGTCTGATCCACGTGAGACAGGTAAGAGTTTTCCTGAGCAGTTTAATCAGAAAGCTGCTGCATTGAATGATCTCCATACTTGGACAGGTTGTAAATCTTTGAATGGATTCCTATTGCCTTCCTACCCACGCTCATTGTTTTACACTTTTATTGTGTTTGTTTTTTCCTTCTCTTAGTTGGTATCCGCTGAAAGTTCACAGTCTGAACCGGCTCCTCACCCGGTTAGCAGTGTGGCAGACGTACCCCCTCCGATAGAACGAACAGGCGGAATAGGCGACTCAAGACCTCCATCCTTCCAGTGAGTAATGCCACCAGTTTATTAATGGTGCTGCTGAGATAGGTTTCTCCTGTTTAACATGGATGGAGGAATTGGAGGAGGAAACTATGTTAGAGTGTTTGTTATATCTTTGAGACTGAGTAAAGCTTAAAAAGTTAGCATAGTAGGATGGGGGCGGGGATGGGGGCTTATAAGAGGAGACACTGTTCACTTACCTCTTGAAAACCCATCCTGACTAAAACAAGACAACACAGACCTTGGTCCCATTAAAGTTTGTATCCTTTTAGCAACAGTTCTGCCTCTTGTT
Organism: Cetorhinus maximus; assembly: GCF_964194155.1. Classification (NCBI taxonomy): domain Eukaryota; kingdom Metazoa; phylum Chordata; class Chondrichthyes; order Lamniformes; family Cetorhinidae; genus Cetorhinus; species Cetorhinus maximus. Next base: position 26,185 of record NW_027597253.1, read on the forward strand.
CTCGTGTGATTTTCCCCTGAAAGGAGGCTGAATGCTTTTCCTGCTTCTTGCAGCGCGAATGTGACTGGGAGTCGGGAGAATTTAGACAACGAGACAGAGACGGAATCGGTGGTGTTGTCGCGGAGAGAGAAACCTCGACGGAGGGAGAGTATGGAGCATGGTGAGAGCAAAGGGAGGGGTGGAACTTGAGGGAATGCTGTAACCTAGCTTGATATTGAGAGATCGGTTGTGCACACAAATATATGTATCTAAGCAGCAAACTCTTTGAAATTTCTAAGAGTCCGAATATATACGGTGTAACTCTGGCTGCTTTTAGGCCACTTTAGTGTTGTTGGAGTTATCTGGGAAAGATAATGGCACAAGTCCATTGACTTGGTAACTGAACAAAATGTACTAGTCTGAGTTAAGGTTTATATATTTTTCTCTCAGTTCCTGTTCTTGGGAAGAGGGAAAAGCACCCTCGTACTCTTGATGAGCAACGCCTGCTGTAAAGTTTGTGTGCATGTCTATTTAGGGCACATTTTTTGCATGTGGCTGTCGTGACTGTTTTAAAGTGATGTGTTCTGTGCTCTTCCAGGTCCCAGAGTTAATGGGCACCCAAAGATGGAGCGTCATCTTGCCGGCTATGAGAGCTCATCCACAATCCTGAGCAGCGAGTTAGAAACAACTAGTTTCTGTGATTCAGACGAGGATGATGCAGCTAGCAGGTACCCTCTTGGATGAAATGACATTTCCCCTCATTCTGCTTCACAGAGCTCTCTTTGGGTCCTAAGCAGAGTGCACGAAATAATTCGCCCTCTGAGAGATGGTGATTCCCTTGCCTCCTGTTTTGTGCTGTGTGGCTCTCACTTGCTCTGTTACTGGTTTCTCTCCATTTTCGATGCTGCTACTGTCACTGCTTGTCTGACTTTTCCTAACTTATTTCTCCTAATCTTCAAGCAAGCTGCCGCATGCCCCCACAATTCCTTGCATCCTCACTGAAATTTAGGTGTCACCTGGAGTTGCACTTTCCCAGATCTCGAAGCGGTGAAATTCTTTGGCTCACTCAACTTTTCTCAGCTTCCTACAACTTATGGGCTTTCAAAACCCAAGCAGAGCATCACTATTCGCCTGAGCTACCCCATCTCTTCCTCTGTTTTCAGCCTTGTTATTGTCTTTCAATGGCTCCCATTCCTCCTGATCTCCCTGCAAGTCTGGCTGTGTCCAAGTAATTCTTCTACTGCTTCCCACTGATCCTAAGGAAGGGATGTTTCACCCCCAGTTCTGTGCTGTGGGGATTTGACTGGTGAGCCTGCTTTCCAGCAGTTCCCAGCCTAGCACTGCAAGTCAGCTCGTACCCAGAGGTGCTGGGGAACCTGATAAGTGAGATAGGAACATAGGAGCAGGGGTAGGCTATTTAGCACCATTGGGCCTGCTCTGCCATTCAATTCAATCATGGCTGATCATCTATTTCAATGCCACTTTCCTGCACTATCCCATATCCCTTGATGTCACTAGTATCCAGATATCTAGCGATTTCTGTCTTGAACATGCTCAGTGATTGAGTTTCCATAGTCCTCTGGGGTAGAGAATGCCAAAGACTCACCACTGAGTGAAGGAATTCCTCCTCATCTCAGTCCTAGTTGGCCTGCCCCTTATTCTGAGACTGTCCTCTGGTTCTGGGCTCATCAGCCAGGGGAAACATGCTATCTACTTCTACCCAGTCACGCCCTGTAAGAATTTTATAAGTTTCAATGAGATGACCTCATTCTTCAAAACTCTAGAGAATACAAGCCTAGTTTCCTCAATCTCTCCTCATAAGATGGTCCTGCCATGCCAGGGATTTGTCTGGTGAACCTCTGTTGCACTCCCTCCATGACAAGTATATCCTTCCTTAGATAAGGAGACCAAAACTGTACACACCACTCCAGGTGAGGCCTCAGCAAAGCTTTATACAGCTGCAGCAAGACATCTTTACTCCTGTACTCAAATCCCTTTATGATGGAGACCATTTGCCTTCCGAATTGCTTGCTGCACTTGCGTGCTAGCTTTTAGTGACTCATGAACAAGGACACCCAAGTTCCTTTGCACATCATCACTCCCAACGTGTCTCCATTTGAAGAATATGCTACCTTTCTGATTTTTCCCCAATGTGAATAACTTCACACTTATTCTCATTATATTCCATCTGTCATATTCTTGCCCATTCACTTAGTTTGTCCAAGTCCCCTTGAAGCCTCCTTGCATCTTACATTTCCACCTAGTCTTCTGTCATCAGCAAATTTGGAAATGTTACATTTGGTCCCTACATCCAAATAATTTATATAGATTGTGAACAGCTGTGGCCACAGCACTGATCGTGGTACCCACTAGCCTGCCATCCTAACAATGACCCATTTATTCCTACTCTAGCACCAGGGAGGCAACATAACATCCTGGAGTCACATCTACAACTACAGAAATACCTGTCTGTTCCCCTAACTAACAAATCCTCTATCATTATTGCTCTTCCAGTCTTCTCCCTCCCTCCCTGTGCAGCTGAGCCACCTGTGATGCCGTGGACTTGGCTCTTCCTGCATTCCTCTGAGGAACTATCACCCTCAGCAGTATCCAAAGTGGAAAACTGGCTAGCAAGCAAGATCGACTTGGAACTCCTGCGCTACCTACCTGATTCCCTTAGACTCCCTTGCAGTCACCCATTCCCTCTCTACCTGCGTGCTCCTAACCTGCGATGTGACCACCTCCCTAAATGTGCTTTCCACATACTTCTCCGTCTCATGGATGCACCGGTGACTGCAGCCGCTGTTTGAATTCCGAAACCTGGAGCTCAAGCCTGTGCAGGCAGAGGCATTTCCTGCAGATGTGTGTGTCTAGGTGCGCCCTTGACTTCCGATATTCCACAGGATGCACATTCCACTCAGCTGACCGGCCCTGCTATACCTTCACTTTCACAAACTATTAATTATAAGTAGAATAACTGAGCAGTTACTCACCAATGAGCTTCTTCCTCTGTACCAAAGTAAGAACCAAAGCTAAAGAAAAAGAGCACCTCCTTGCCCTTTTCACCAAACTCCCAGCTGCTGACTGTGCAAGAGTCGCACTGAGAGCCCTGTATTCATACTGGCTGAGACTGCGATGAGTCAGCCCTGCTAGAAACCAGATTAAGCTAGCTACATAATTAATTAAATACAGCTGTCCTCTACTAGACAGCTTGTTTATCCCTGTTCAAGAATGGATTTAGAAGTTTAAACTTAAACAGCAATTTTTAGTTAATAGCTAAATGCAAACAAAACTAGAATAAAATTCCTTCACTCAGCCAACATCTAATTGAATGGTGGAGCAGGACCGTGAGGCTGAATAGTCGTCTCCTCTTGCTTCTGTGGTGCAAAGTTAGCGCCGCTGGTGATAGTGATAATAGATCTTCAGGTTAGTGAACTTGGAGCATCAGCTTCACTTGAAGCTGTGCGGCACCAGCAGAGGTGTACAAAAGAGTTTGAAGGACAGTGTGACTGGGAGGCTGGGATTAACTACTCCTGGCCCCATGGTCTCAAAATCTGAATGACCTGTTTTCTCACAGTGCTGCCTGGTGCGATATTAAGCTACGTGGCCCAGCAGATTTCCAGGCCCGACTCCTCCTCCATGCTGAGCTATCTGACCCTGGCAGTTTGGAGCTCTGCGGTTAGCCGCGCATTATTGGGCTAAGGTGGGGAAAAGACCTGGTATCCCATCTTCTGGTCACTGCCCGGGGCAGCATTTGGGATCAGAACCATGGTCGGCCGTGCCGTGCACTGAGCTCATGGATAAAGAATGGCAATTTGCTGAGTGGGTGCAGTGACGTGGCCAGGGATCCAGGCAACTGTAACCCCCAACAAGAAGCAGTGTTCCTGTGAGAAGGGAAGTCTGTTTGGAGGAGGGGGTAGAGAGAGAGGAAGGATGGGGCATGTGTGACGCTGTGTTGCAGCAATCCAGTAACTTCTACACCTATACAGGGCATTATTTTTAAAAATTCATTCACGGGGATGTGGGCGTCACTGGCTAGGCCAGCATTTATTGCCCATCCCTAATTGCCCCTTGAGAAGGTGGTGGTGAGCTGCCCTCTTGAACCGCTGCAGTCCATGTGGTGTAGGCACACCCACAGTGCTGTTAGGGTGGGAGTTCCAGGATTTTGACCCAGCGACAGTGAAGGAACGGCCGATATATTTCCAAGTCATGATGGTGAGTGACCTGGAGGCAAACTTCCAGGTGGTGATGTTCCCATCTATCTGCTGCCCTTGTCCTTCTAGATGGTAGGGTTGTGGGTTTGGAAGGTGCTGTCTAAGGAGCCTTGGTGAATTCCTGCAGTGCATCTTGTGCGTTGGTGGTGGAGGGAGTGAATGTTTGTGGATAGGATGCCAATCAAGCGGGGCTGCTTTGCCCTGGACAGTGTCCAGCTTCTTAAGTTTTGTGGGAGCTGCATGCATCGAGGCAAGTGGGGAGTATTCCATCACACTCCTTGTAGATTGTGGACAGGCTTTGGGAGTCAGATGATCAGTTGCTCGTTGCACGATTCGCGGCCTCTAACCTGCTCTTGTAAGCACAATATTTATATGGCTAGTGCAGTTCAGTTTCCGGTCAATGGTAGCCCCCAGGATGTTGATAGTGTGGGATTCAGTGATGGTAATGCCATTGAACATCAAGGGGTGATGGTTAAATTCTGGCTTGTTGGAGATGGTCATTGCCTGACACTTGTGTGGCGCAAATGTTACTTGCCACTTGTTAGTCCAAGCTTGGATTTTGTCCAGGTCTTGCTGCCATTGGACGTGACTCCTCAGATACTGAAGCAGTCCGTGAATGGTGCTGAACATTGTGCAGTCATCAGCGAACATCCCCATTTCTGACCTTATGATGGAAGGAAGATCATTGATGAAGCAGCTGAAGATGGTTGGGCTGAGGACACTCCCCTGAGGAACTCCTGCACTGATATCCTGGAGCTGAGATGACTGACTTCTAACAACCACAACCATCTTCCTTTGTGCTAGGTATCACAACAACCAGTAGAGAGTTTCCCCCGATTCCCATTGACTCCAGTTTTCCTAGGGCTCCTTGAAGCCACGCTCGGCCGCCTTGATGTCAAGGGCAAGTCACTCTCGCCTTGGGAGTTCAGCTCTTTTGTCCATGTTTGAACCAAGGCTGTAATGAGGTCAGAGGATGAGTGGCCCTGGCGGAACCCAAACTGGGCGTCAGTGAGCTGGTTATTGCTATGCAAGTGCAGCTTGATAGCACTGTTGATGACCCCTTCCATTACTTTACTGATGATCGAGAGTAGACTGATAGGGTGGTAATTGGCTGGGTTGAATTTGTTCTGCTTTTTGTGTACAGGACATACCTGGGCAATTTTCCACATAGCCGGGTAGATGCCAGTGTTGTAGCTGTACTGGAACAGCTTGGCTAGGGGCGTGGCAAGTTCTGGAGTACACGTGTTCAGTACTATTGCCGGATGTTGTCAGGGCTCATAGCCTTTGCAGTATCGTGTACGTTCAGCCGTTTCTTGATATCACTTGGAGTGAATTGAATTGGCTGAAGACTGGCATCTGTGATGCTCAGGACCTTGGGATGAGGCCGAGATGGATCATCCACTCAGCACTTCTGGCTGGAGATTGTAGCAAATGCTTCAGCCTTATCTTTTGCACTGATGTGCTGGACTCCCCCATCATTGAGGTTGGGGATATTTGTGGAGCCTCCTCCTCCAGTGAGTTGTTTAATTGTCCTCCACCATTAACAATTGGATGTGGCAGGACTGCAGAGCTTAGATCTGATCCGTTGGTTGTGGGATTGCTTAACTCTGTCTATCAGTCGCTGCTTATGCTGTTTGGCACATAAGTAGCCCTGTTTATAGCTTCATCAGGTTGACACCTCATTTTTAGGTATGCCTTGTGCTACTCCTGACATGCCCTCCTGCACTCTTCATTGAACCAGGGTTGATCCCCTAGCTTGATAGTAACAGTAGAGTGGGAGATATCCTGGGCCATGAGGCTACAGATTGTGTTCAAGTACAATTCTGCTGCTGATGGCCCACAGCGCCTCATGTATGCCCAGTCTTGAGTTGCTTGGTCTGTTTGAAATCTATCCCATTTGGCACAGTGGTAGTGCCACACAACACGATGGAGGGTATTCTCAATGTGAAGGCTGGACTTTGTCCCAACAGCAAATGTGCAGTGGTCTCTCCTACCAATACTGTCATGGACAGATGCATCTGCAGCAGGCAGGTTGGTGAGGTTGATGCTGGGTGGTCCATCCGGTTTCATTCCCTTTTTGAGGCTTTGTAGTGGTTTGACACAACTGAGTAGCTTGCTAGGCCATTTCAGAGGGTATTTAAGAGTCAACCAACATTGCTTTGGGTCTGGAGTCACATGTAGGCCAGACCAAGTAAGGTCGGCAGATTTCCTTCCCTAAAGGACATTAGTGAACCAGCTGGGTTTCTACAACAATTGACAATGGTTTCATGGTCATCATTAGACTTGTAATTCCAGGTTTTCATTGAATTCAAATTCCACCATCTCCCGTGGTGGGATTCGAACCCGGGTCCTCAGAGCATTACCCCGGGCCTCTGGACAACTTGGTCCACTCCTTACTAGTGGAGAGGCATATTTGCGATGGCGACAGTTGGAGAAAGCCCATTAGGCTGATGCCTGGGATTATGGGATTTGTTTTATGAGGAATGGGTGAGCAGTTGGACCTATACTCATTGGAGTTTAAAAGAATGAGAAGTGATCTTATTTAAACATAAGATTCTAAAGAGGCTTGACATAGTCGATGCTGAAAGGATGTTTCCCCTCGTGGGGGTATCTGGAATTGGGGCAGAGCATCAGAATAAGAGGTCTCCCATTTAAAACTGAGATGAGAGTTTTTAATCCTTGTAATTCCCTTCCCCAGAGTGTAGTGGAGGCCGAGTCATCAAATATATGCAAGGCTGAGTCAGGCAGATTTTTGATTCACAAGGGAGTCGAGGGTTATGGTGTGTCGGCAAGAAAGTGGAGTTGAGATCACAATCAGATCATCCGTGATCGTATTGAATGGCGTAGCAGGCTCGAGGGGCCAAATGGCCTACTCCTCCTTAGTTCTTATGTTTTTGTTCTAGAAAGGCTAAAGCCACTTCACAGCAAGCTCACTGCTGCAACTCCCGTGAGGAGGTGGGCAGATAATGTTGAGTTTCATTCAGGTTTTATTTGATCTCTTTTTTTTCTCTCCCATTCTAGATTCAGCAGCTCCACTGAACAAAGCAACTCTTCCCGGATCCTGAAACGTCACCGCCGCAGACGGAAGCAGCGGCCCCCAAGGCTCGAACGTGTAAGAGCACAGTCGCCCACTGTGTTGTTGGTTTTGTAGCCAGGGCCACCTTTTTTTGTCTTTTGAATCAGAAAAGCTAAGTATAAATGAGTGAGAGCGTTCGACTCTTCAGCGCCCTCCTTTCCTGAAGACCAGCAGGTCACAACCGCCCCCATCCCAAATTTTGGAATTATAACCTTCCATTTAATGACCTGAGTTTTACCCATGTTCCTTCCCTCCACACCCCCTGCGTCTCCCCCCGCCCCCCCGAAATCAACTTGTTGCAGATTTTCACCACTGTGCGAAGAGGTGCCTTCAGACGTAGAAGCATTCAGCAAAGGAGGCTCTTTGAAAGGGCCACCCAATTAGTCTCACTACCCCCCCTGCTCTTCCCCTCCCATAGCCCTGAAAATCTTCCCCCTTCAAGTATTTATCCAATTCCCCTTTTGAAAGTTCCTATTGATTCTGCTTTTGCCGCCCCTTCAGGCAGCGCCTCCCAGATCGTAACAACTCACTGCATAAAATAACATTCTCCTCATCGCCCCCTCTAGCAAATGAAATTATCTCCAATCTGTGTCTCAGGTTACCTCCTGCCACTGGAAACCATTTCTCCCCATCTACTCTATTAAAACTCTTCGTCATTTTGAACGCCTGTTAAATCTCCAAATTAAACTTCACCACACGGGGCAGACACGTGCCGCGCCACATGCAGTGTTCCTCTTGAGAGCTTGGCTGTGTGGCAGTCTCAAAAGGACCGTGCAGTGCAACAAGCAGGCCACACACAGGAAACGGAAATTGGAGGGAATGTCGCTCTTTGCCCTGCAGTTGTGGTTCAACACGATAGCCCCCAAAGGGACCTACTTCGATACATCACTAAACGGTGCCCTCATTCGCCTCCTTTCGAAGTTTGAGTTCCTTATTTCAAACCATTCGCAGCTCTCCTCTGACAATAGGGTTCAGGCACTCCTCTGCACAGTGTGCAGCTTTGCGTGTTTTCCTGGTACCTAGACAAATTAGAGGGTAATTAGAGTCACTCTAATTTTGCAGCATGTGGTTAGTATTGAATGTTAAACTAATCCTGTTCAGTTGGTAACGTTTGTGGTGTTGGATGCTGTCAGTTTGTTTACTTATTGGGTGTGGGCTTCTCCTAAGATGTGTTCAAAACCTGTCCTAGCTTCAGAGCGGATGCATCAAAGGCTCATTAGATTGATTCGTGGCATGGGATGTCTGTCCTGTAAGGAGACATCGAGTAGTACGGGCCTATATTCTCTTATATATTTTTATGTGATCTCATCGAAACGTGTAAAATTCTGAGAGTGTCTGTCAGGGTAGATGTGGAGAGTCTGATTTCCCCTTGGCTGGAAAGTCTAGAACTAGGGGGTCACAGTCTCAGGATAAGGGGTCAGCACCTAAAGCCTGAGCTGAGGAGAAATATCTTCTCTCAGAAGATTGAGACTCTTCGGAATTCTCTAACCCAGAGGCCCGTGGTTCCTCAGTCATTGAGTATATTCAAGACAGACTAATGCATTTTCGGACACTATGGGAGTCAAGGGATATGGGGAGAAGATAGGAAGTTGGAACTCTGTCTCTCTCGTGCTCACGTGTGTGCTGTCTTTCTCTTTGTCTCTCATGCATGTTCCATCTCTTGAGCAAGTTCAGTCTCTCTTGTGTGCTCCATCTCTCTCTTGCCACCACATTCAATGTCTCCCCATCTGTCCCTCCTCCCTCCTCTCTCCCCCTCTCTCTCTCTCCCCCTCTCTCTCTCTCTCTCCCCCGCTCTCTCTCTCCCCCGCTCTCTCTCTCCCCCGCTCTCTCTCTCCCCGCTCTCTCTCTCCCCGCTCTCTCTCTCCCCCTCTCTCTCTCCCCCTCTCTCCCCCTCTCTCCCCTTCTCTCTCTCTCTCTCTCTCTCTCTCTCTCTCTCTCTCTCTCCCTCTCTCCCCCCCTCTCTGTTTCTCTTTCTCTCTCTGTTTCTCTCTCTCTCTCTGTTTCTCTCCCTCTCTCTGTTTCTCGCTCTCTCTGTTTCTCGCTCTCTCTGTTTCTCGCTCTCTCTGTTTCTCGCTCTCTCTGTTTCTCGCTCTCTCTGTTTCTCGCTCTCTCTGTTTCTCGCTCTCTCTGTTTCTCGCTCTCTCTGTTTCTCGCTCTCTCTGTTTCTCGCTCTCTCTGTTTCTCCCTCTCTCTCTGTTTCTCCCTCTCTCTCTGTTTCTCCCTCTCTCTCTGTTTCTCCCTCTCTCTCTGTTTCTCCCTCTCTCTCTGTTTCTCCCTCTCTCTCTGTTTCTCCCTCTCTCTCTGTTTCTCCCTCTCTCTCTGTTTCTCCCTCTCTCTCTGTTTCTCCCTCTCTCTCTGTTTCTCCCTCTCTGTTTCTCCCTCTCTCTCTGTTTCTCTCTCTCCTTGTTTCTCACTCTCCTATGTCTTATGTTTCTATGTTCTTATACTAAGTCATTGGGAATGGGAGCAAGGAGTGAGTGAGGAGGAAGCGGGTGTGGTAAAATTATTAACAAGTAGTTCTTGATGAGAGTGGGAGCTCTGAGCCACTTTGCTTTCCTCTGAATGAAAATTTAGTGGTAGCATTTGCAGCATGGTTTGCCCTTCTTTCCATCCACCTCATCCTCCCCCTCCCTGGGCTGGGGAGGGAACATGAAGTAGTGGAGGGGGTGGTAAATGCTAAAGCTGGCTGGTGATTGCAGATCCTGGCTGTTTGTCCAGTGACCCCTGCTGGGGAATATGTACGTGGACTTCAAATAAGAACAGGATTTGATGTGCATCTCATCATCAGGAGTTGCCACTTGGATGAGGCACCAGAGGGCTGCCTAGTGTATTCCAGTGAAAGTTGGCATCTTCTCAGACAAGTGACTTGGGGTGGATGAGGTTAGGGATGGGAGTAGGGGGGGTGGCATGCTGTCAGTTTGTGACAGCCTATCTCTGACTTAACTTTTCTGTTTTTAACCCCACATAGGCCTCCTCGTTCAGCAGTGTCACTGACTCGACAATGTCCCTGAACATTATCACGGTCACATTGAACATGGGTAAGTGTGCTCTGCAATGCTGATGGTGCTGTGCTTGAGTAGCTCTGACAGAACAACACAAATAAGAGCAGGAGTAGACTATACTACCCATTGAGCCTGTTCCACCATTCAATACAATCATAGCTGATCTCGAGCTTCAGCTCCACTTTCCTGCCTGCTCCCCTTATCCCTTGATTCCCTGAGGGATCAATAATCTGTTTATCCCTGCCCTGAATGTATTCAATGATGGAGCCCCCAAAACCCTCAGAGGTAGAGAATTCTGAAGATCCACAACCCTTTGAATGAAGTAATTTCTCCTCATCTCAGTCTGAAATGATCGGCCCCTTATCCCAAGACTACGACCCAGGGGAAACAACCTCTGTGTCTACCCTTTCAAGCCCCGTCAGAATCTTGTAGGTTTCAATGAGACCACCTCTCATTCTCCTAAACTCCAGAGAGTATAGGCCCAATTTACTCAGCCTCTCATCATGGGACGACCCTCATCTTAGGGATCAATTTAGTGAACTTTCACTCTACTGCCTCTAATGCAAGCATATCCTTAAACATGGAGACCAAAACTGCACATGGTATTCCAGATGTGCTTTGTCACAAGGCTCCTATGCTGTGCGAGTAAGCTGTCTGTGGCTTATGCATAGAAATTGCAGCAAAGTGTGGGATCAATTTGTGGGGTCATTTGGCTTGTGTACAGTGCATGGGACTGAAGGTGAGTCACCAGCCGTGACTCTGTTGGCACTTGAGCATAAAATCTAGACTGACACTTCCGGTGCCAGTGCTGGGGGTGTGCTGCACGGTTGGAGGTGCCGTCTAGGACGTAAAGGATCCCACAGCGTGATTGAAAGAAGAGCAGCAGAGTTCACCCCAGTGCCCTGGTGAATATTTACCCCTGAACCAGCATCAGATTATCTGATCTTTATCTCATTGCTGTTTGTGGGAACTTGCTGTAAGCAAATTTGCTGCTGCGTTTCCTACATTACAACAGTGACTACACTTCAGAAAATGCTTCATTGGCTGTGAAGTGGCATCTCGAAGTTATGAAAGACTCTTTGGAATGCAGGCTGTTCCTATCTCTAAAAGCAAATGGAATAAATAATCAAATGCAGCTATTGCAGTTGTTTATCTTGAGCCCTGGCAAGTGTCCCGATCATCCAAAAAAAAAATACTGGTTCCAATTTCTTCAACTCTAGAAAAGTACAACTTTCTGGGTATCAGCATCGTTGGCCAGAGCAACGAGCGAGGGGATGGAGGGATTTACATCGGGTCAATAATGAAAGGTGGAGCAGTGGCTGCAGATGGGAGGATTGAACCTGGTGACATGCTGTTACAGGTAAGTGCAGATGACCTCTCAGACTTCAAATAATGAAGCCAAAGGCCCAGCTTGCATCCTCTCAGGAGAAGCGGGCACACCATGTTTCTGTATATAGTACACGAATGTGTTACAGTGAGAAGGGAAACAACAGCATTAGCACCCCACACAATTGACTCCTGGAAGTTGTTAACTCATAACTGGAGTAGAGTCCCGTGGGTGTCCGAAGCTCTATGGTACCTTACCTCCAGGTAAGGCCATCCTTCATATGTTGGTGGGTGAGGCTGCATCACAGCCAATCTCTGTCAACATCCACAAACGTGTACCTTACTGCCTGGCAGGGAATTGTGATTAGCAAGGTGAACACAGACTGTTTTGTTTCACCACCCCGACTAGCCAGGAAGCTGAGTCCACCTGATGTCTACCACAAGCCCCTCCCCACCAGGTTGGAGGCCAAAAAGGGATCAAATTAGCTCACTGCCACACCAGACAGTGCACTTGACTAATTTAGACAATTCTGAGATTATGGACTTAATTTTTTAAAAATTCTTTCATGGGGTGTCGGCATTGCTGGCTAAACTGGCAGCTTGCCCATCCCTAATTGCCCTTGAGAAGGTGGTGGTAAGCTGCCTTCTTGAACTGCTGCAGTCTGTGGTGTAAGCACACCCACTGTTGAATCATCTGCCTCCCCCACACCCACTGCTGTTAGGAAGGGAGTTCCAGGATTTTGACCCAGTGACAGTGGAGGAATGGTGATATAGTTCCAAGTCAGGATGGTGTGTGGCTTGGAGGGAAACTTGCAGTGATAGTGTTCCGATGCATATGCTGCCCTTGTCCTTCTAGGTGGTAGAGGTCACAGGTTTAGAAAGTGCAGTTGAAGGAGCCTTGTTGAGTTGCTGCAGTGCATCTTGAAGATAGTATACACTGCTGTCACTATGCATAGGTGGTGGAAGGAATGAATGTTTAAGTGGATGTTTAATGTGGTGGATGGGGTGCCAATCAAGCGGGCTGCTTTGTCATGGATAATGTCAGGTTTCTTGAGTTGTTGGAGCTGCACTCATCCCGGTAAGTGGCGAGTGTTCCATCACACTCCTGACTTGTGCCTTGTAGATGATGGAGAGGCTTTGGGGAATCAGGAGATGAGTTACTCTCCACAGAGTTCACAGCTTTTGACCTGCCCTTGTGGCCACAGTATTTATATGGCTGATCCAGTTCAGTTTCTGGTCAATGGTAACTCCCAGGATGTTGATAGTGGGGGATTCACCAATGATAATGCCGTTGAATGAATGTCCAGGGCTGTATTGTAGTGAAGCGTCAGGACCTAGTTGTTACCAATGTGCGATCTTTATTGTCGGCTGTAGAATTGTTATGTTCACATGTGACTGCTTGGATTGGATTCCTCCTGCATCACTCACTCCAGGTCCGTCTGTCCCCTTAAGGTGAACGATATAAACTTTGAGAACATGAGCAATGACGACGCTGTGCGGGTTCTGAGGGAGATCGTTCACAAGCCTGGGTAAGTGACAATGCCACCTGACACAGTTGAATTGTCTGCCTCCCCTCCCACCCTTACTATGAGCGAGCCAGTTGACCACATGGCGATTGTTGTACTTACTGACCTTGGAGAAGATGCAGTGCAGATTTACCAGGATGGTACCGGGTTAAATTATGATGACACGTTCTATCTGGGCATGTATTCCCTTGTATAGAAGATTAAGGGATGATCTAATTGATTAAAGGAGTTGATAGGGTAAATAGAGAGAAACTATTTCCTCTGTCGTGATTAGTCCAGAACAAGAGGTGGATTGGGGGGTGTGGTTGGCGGCATAACCTCAAAATGAGAGCCAGGCCAATCAGGAGTGATGCCAGGCAGCACTTCTTCACACAAAGGGAGTGGAAATCTCCAGCCCTAAATAATGCAAAATGTTCAACAAAAATACATTCCATTGAAGAACAAAAATTCAGCAAGAAGGACCCATCGGTGACTCGCTCAGGAAGTTAAGGATAGTATTAGATTAAAAGAAGTAGCAAGTTTCTTCAATACTTTATTTCTGCTGGTAGAAATTTCCAGTTAGCCTAACATCAGTTGTTGGGAAAATGTTGGGTCCTATTATTAAGGAAGTCTTAACAATGCACTTGTAAAAGCATAGTTTGATTAGAACTAATCAACATGGTTTTGCTAAAGGGAAACCTTGTTTGACCAATTTATTAGAGTTTTTTTTTTGAGACGTAACTAGTAGGGTAGATAAAGGGGAGCCAGTAGATGTGGTATACCTGGATTTCCAAAAGGTATTTTATGAGGTCCCGCACAAAAGGTCGTTAGACAAAACAAGGGCTCATGGAGTTGGGGTTAATATATTAGCATGGATAGAGGATTGGTTAACGGATAGAAAACAGGGCTTTTTCAAGTTGGCAGACAGTGAATAGTGGAATGCGCAAGGATCAGTGCTGGGGCCTCAGCTATTTACAATATATGTTAATAACTTAGATGAAGCGACAGACTAATGTAGTGACAGACTAATGTATCTAAGGTTGCTGATAATACAAAGTTAGGTAGAAAGGTAAGCTGTGGGGAGGACACAGAGGCTCAGATATGGATAGGCTGGGTGAGTAGGAAGCAAGATGGCAGATGGGATATAACATAGGGAAATGTGAAGTTATTCGCAATACTTAAGGTTAAACAATGACTGTGGGACAAAGAGAGACAGACCCACTGGGGTTGTGGAGGAAAACAAGTTGTGGACTAATATCAGGGGCACTTCACAGTGTGCCAATGTCTGGAATTGTCTCCATTTAGGGGAGTAGAGGGAAAAAGCCTGGATTCACTCAAAAAAACAGACAGTGTAATTGGGGCATTTGCCAGTCTGTGGAAGGGGGAGCTCCCTCATCTGTACTTACTGAGAGAGAGGGGTAAAGGTGATTAATCCTTGGCTTCAAACGTGAGGAATGAGAATCTTTTTGAAGCAGGTCTGGATTACAATGACTGCGTGATCTTTTCCCACTTCCCAAAGTGCTCTGTGATTTGTTTTCCTTTAGTTTAAAGCTTCTGTACTTTATTTGACATTAATCTGCATGTTTTTCCCTCTTATTTTTAAGGCCAATCATTTTAACAGTTGCCAAATGTTGGGACCCATCGCCTCAGGGCTATTTCACTTTGCCCAGAAGTAAGTGTCAAAAGAGTTGTTTGAAGACTAAACATTTCACTGCTCTTCAGAGCAGAATGTTCTGTTCCACATAAATAAGATTTTACTGACTTATGTGAGGTGACGTTTCAATGCCTCAAGCTTAGAAGTTATAGCAACTCTTGACTGTCCCAACAAACATTCTCATGATGGGCATAGCACGGGGTTAGATAGAGTAAAGCTCCCTCTACACTGTCCCCATCAAACACTCCCAGGACAGGTACAGCACGGGGTTAGATACAGAGTAAAGCTCCCTCTACACTGTCCCCATCAAACACTCCCAGGACAGGTACAGCATGGGGTTAGATACAAAGTAAATCTCCCTCTACACTGTCCCCATCAAACACTCCCAAGACAGGTACAGCACGGGGTTAGATACAGAGTAAAGCTCCCTCTACACTATCCCCATCAAACACCCCCAGGACAGGTACAGCACGGGGTTAGATACAGAGTAAAGCTCCCTCTACACTATCCCCATCAAACACCCCCAGGACAGGTACAGCACGGGGTTAGATACAGAGTAAAGCTCCCTCTACACTGTCCCCATCAAACACTCCCAGGACAGGTACAGCACGGGGTTAGATACAGAGTAAAGCTCCCTCTACACTATCCCCATCAAACACTCCCAGGACAGGTACAGCACGGGGTTAGATACAGAGTAAAGCTCCCTCTACACTGTCCCCATCAAACACTCCCAGGGCAGGTACAGCACGGAGTTAGATACAGAGTAAAGCTCCCTCTACACTGTCCCCATCAAACACTCCCAGGACAGGTACAGCACGGGGTTAGGTACAGAGTAAAGCTCCCTCGACACTGTCCCCATCAAACACTCCCAGGACAAGTACAGCACGGGGTTAGATACAGAGTAAAGCTCCCTCGACACTGTCCCCATCAAACACTCCCAGGACAGGTACAGCACGGGGTTAGATACAGAGTAAAGCTCCCTCCACACTGGGACTAATTAGGTAGCTGTTTCAAAGAGTGGGTCCGATGTGTTAAACATCCTGTCTGACTCTACCTAGTGACCCTGCTGGGAAGTGAACATGTGGATTTTGAATGAGGGCAAAATCTAGGGCAATTGATAGACAGACCCCTCTCCCCAGTGTTTGAGTCAGTTGTAGGAAGAGGGTACACGCAGGAAGATTGACCACTTGGACGATGTGCTGCAGCCTAGTTGGTGCGAGTGGAACTGTATGTTAATGTTGCGATCATGTCACAATGAAGTGCTTGGTCTAGTTGTAAGTGAGTGCAGCTGTTACTAATTGGGGAAGGGTTAGGGCATTATTCTTAAGTCCGTATAAGAACCAGTTTCCAGGTGTGTTTGCGGGAAGAAAAGGAAGTCTGTGCTTGTGTTCCGAGTTTTGTGAATAAACCTATGTTAAGGAAAGGCTGGCTACAGATTCCTCTTTCATTCTGAATGAGCAACACATAACATTGTAGTCCAGCACAAGCCAGTGCTGTCAGGAGAGGAGTGGGCAAAATGAGAAGGAAAATGCAGTGAAAGGAATTTAATTCGCGTGTTGAAGTGCATTGTCACTTTGTTTTAGTCTCTTGTTGAGTTACTATGTTGATCCCATTCTCTTGTTTTTTTTTTCTGTTGTTGTCCTTCTCTCTCCTCTACAGATGTTCCAAACTCACTGATGAGATTCTCTGTGCCTCTTTCCGTAGATGAGCCAATTAGACCTATTGATCCTGCTGCCTGGGTTTCTCACTCTGTTGCGTTGACTGGAGCATATCCAGCTTATGGTGCCAGCTCATCCATGAGCACGATCACTTCAAGCAGCTCAATTACTGAAACGGAGCGTAAGTGACTCCATTTGGGTGGCTCTGCCATGTTGGACAAGGGTAGTTAAACCCTGTAGTTACCATTGGGGTTCATGTAAGTCCCAGTAAGGTAGCACAGCACCTGTCGAACGTGCCCAAGTCATAATTGATCCAAGCCTCTTTGAAAACTGTACCTGTGGATTAATTGTTGCCTCACCAAAGGAAAACACTGCTTAGCCAAGCCCTGCAAGCAAGAGCACAAGAAATAGGAGCAGGAGTAGACCACATATGATCATGGCTGATCTTGGGCTTCAACTCCACTCCCCATGTCCTTTGATTCCCTGAGACACCAAAAATCTGTCAGTCTCAGCCTTCTGTGGTAGAAAATTCCAAAGATTCACGAACCATCCTAGTGAAGTAATTTCTAATCTCAGTCCTAAATGATTGGTCTCTTATCCTGAGACTCTGCCCCCGTGTTTTAGATTCCCCGACCAGCGGAAACAATCTCTCCATATCTACCCTATCAAAACCCTTCGTAATCTTTTATGTTTCAATGAGATCACCTGTCATTCTTACCTGCAGAGAATATAGGCCCTTATTACTCAGCTTCTCATCGTAGGACAACTCCCTCATTCCAGGGACCAATTTAGTGAACCTTCACTGAACCATATGTTAAATAAATTGGGTGTACAGTTTGCAGATCTTCAAATAAACAGGATTAATCAGTTTAAAAACACTGTAGCACTTAGAGCACCTGTAAGCTTCCTCCTGGATGTCCGGGTATGATAACCCTACCATTAAGGCATTGGTTTACAGCCGTTTATGAAGTTGAATGGGAATGAACCCCACTCTCTAGTGACCCTGTCGACTGCTCCTTGTCCCATTTGTGTAGCCAGCAGTATCTGCAGTACTGTCAGTCTTTCTCATTTAGGTGTTAGACTGCTGGGTGTGCCACAGAGGATTGATTGATGTGGCTCTGAATTATTGATTACAATGTCATTTTGGAGAACCCTGTTCCCCAAAGAGGCTTCTCCTCCCCTCCCCTCCCCTCCACAAGTTGGTTAGATATTGTAGCAGTGGGCAGTGTTATGAGAAGAAAGGGAAAAAGACTTAACTTTTATATTGTGCTTTTCACCACCACTGGACATTTCGAAGGTCAGTAAAGTACTTTTGAAGTGTTGTCACTGTTGTAATGGTCCCCTCCAAGCTGCACACCATCCTGACTTTGAACTATATCGCCGTTCCTTTGCTGCACTTTGGGTCAAAGTTTTGGGACTCCCTCCCTAGCAACAGTGTGGGTGTACCTGCAGCGGTTTAAGAAGGCAGCTCACCACACTTTCTCAAGGGCAGTTAGAGATGGGCAACAAATGCTGGCCTAGCCAGTGACGCCCACATCCTGCGAAAGAATAAAAAAAATGTAGGGAACGTGGCAGCCAATTTGCACACAGCGAGATCCTACAAACAACAATGTGATAATGAATCTGTTTGACCTGTTTTTTTAGATGTTGGTTGAGGGATAGCTATTGGCCAGGACGCTAGGGAGAGCTCCCCTGCTCATCTTTGAAATGGTGGCTGTGGGATCTTTTACACCTACCAGAGCGGGCAGACGGGGCCTCGGTTTGATGTCTCGTTTGAAAGACTGCACCTCCGACAGCACAGCACTCCCTCAGTTCTGCACTGGGAGTGTCAGCCTCGAGTGGGACTTGAACCTGGGACTTTCGGGCTGAGAGACGAGAGTGCCAGCGTGTGAGCCAGGGCTGTTGGAGCGGAATGGTAGAACAAAGGTTCACGCCTGCAGGTGTTCTGCTTTTGATCTTGGGCCATCCCATTGGTTGGGCCTCCACAGCTTGCTTCCACTTGATGATGTGTCTCTGCTTCTGCTTAGTGGGACGTTACCGGGGTTTGAGTGCTGGTTGTGGGCCTATCAGTCATTTTATAGAGATAAAGATGACAGCAAGTATAAATGGGGGAAACAGATATTCTGTTTACGTTGGGCCAGTGGCCTTTCTCCTGACCTGTGGCAATTCACGTAATCGGTTTACAAAATCTCTCTCCAGGGTTTGATGACTTTAACTTATCGATCCACACGGATATGATGTCTGTTGCTAAGGCGATGGCTTCCCCGGAATCTGGCCTTGAAGTTCGGGACAGAATGTGGTTGAAAATTACAATCCCCAATGCATTCTTAGGTGGGTTATTTGTTAATAAGACTTGTATCACCCAACATCATGTAAAACGTCTATGCTCGCAAATATAAAAATAAGCACTGCAAACATGCACAGAGTCCCTTTTTATTCACCCAGATGAAGATTAATTAACATGTGACCATAGTGTTCCAGTGCAGTGTAAAGGTCATTCACGATCTTAACTGTATGAGGCTCCTGCTTGTTCAAAAGAGGGGCTAATTGCTGTGTAACTACAAAGTTACTGTTCCAGGGTTAGCGTTACACACCAACTCTGTATGGTCGCTGTTTATTCAGCAGTGTTAAGTGTTATTCACTGTGTACGTGTACAGGGTTATTCTTCAGGATAAGGGTTACTAACTGTGTAACTCAGTACACTGACTAGCCTGTTTCAGTCCCCTATCTCACTCCGTCCCCTACCCAAGGCTTGTTTGCGATGATGCCTGTTCCGGTTGCCTCTGTCCAAACTTTCTTTGTCTGTGGCCTCACTATTGCAGAAGTGATTGGACTAAACCTTGTGTTGTTCACAGGCTCCGATGTTGTGGACTGGCTTTACCACCACATCGAGGGCTTCCAGGATCGCAGGGAGGCCAGGAAGTACGCGAGTAATCTGCTGAAAGCTGGCTTCATCCGTCACACAGTCAACAAAATAACCTTTTCTGAGCAGTGTTACTACATCTTCGGGGATTTCAGCGGTTGTGAGAATTGTGAGTGTGTCTGAAAGAGTGGAGCCTCTGCCCTGATCTTGGACATAAGATTTCGAGGAGAGAATTTCAGAAAAGTATTTTCCTGTCAACAAGTAAAAGTTATACGAGTGGTTAGACCACATCAGGAGTACTGACCTTTTGCAGGATACATTGGCCTTGGAGTGGGTGCCCTGCAGTTTTTTACCCGGGTTAAAAAGATTGAATTACAAGGACCGGTTTCACAGACTAGGCTTGTATTTCCTCGAGTAAAGAAGATTAATTGGGGTGTTTCAGATGATTAAAGGATTTGATAGGGTCGATAGAGAGAAACTATTTCATCTGTTGGTGGGGGAGTCCAGAAAAAGGGGGAAGAATCTTAAAATTTGAGCCAGGCTGCTCAGGGGTGATGTCAGGAAGCACTTCATCACACGCATGGGAGTGGAAATCTGGAACTCTGTCCCAAAAAGATGTTGAGGCTGGGGGCGGGGGGAGGTCAATAGAGAATTTCTAAACTTTGATCGATTTTTCTCCAGTAAGGGATATGGAATGAAGATTATAGATGGAGTGAAGATACAGATCAGCCGCAGCTTAATTGAATGGCAGAGCAGGCTCGGGAGGCTGAATGGCCTCCCCCTCCTGTTCCTATTGAACAGTTTGCTTGGAGGGGAGTTTCACTGCTGGAGAAACTGATCTGGAAAAAAAAAAATCACTGAGTGCGATAAAGGTTTCAAATACCAAGGACTGGAATGGGAAATGGAGTTGCAGGGTAGGATGGAAATTTGATTGGAATGTTTGTTCCATTTCGGGTGCCCGTGAAGTGGAATGTTACCGTGGGAGGGCACCTTGGCAGGTTTGAGGCAATTGGGTGTGTTTCCAGAGGGAGGAGGTGGGTTGTGGGGCGAAGATGAAGTAGGGATTGGGCTTGACTGCCTTGCCATGATAACTCTTCTGTTCTTGTGCTGGTGATTTGACTGGATTTGCGTCGTTGCTAACTGGCTCGTGTTTCTGTTCGAACTAGACTTGGCTAACCTCTCCTTGAACGACAATGATGGTTCAAGCGGCGCCTCGGACCAAGACACGCTGGCCCCCCTCCCTCACCCCGGCACCACCCCATGGCCGATAATGCATTCCTTCCAGTATCCGTACCCGCCTCCGCACCCCTACTCCACTCAGCCACCCAGCTACCATGAGTTAACCACCTACAGCTACGGGGGAGGTGGGAGTGCTGGCAGCCAGCACAGCGAAGGTGAGAAAAATCTTGTGGGGGGTGCATGGCCACTCGGCCCATCGTATCTGTGCCAGAAGTTTTAACTGGGTCTGAGAAGTGCTGAATGACTCATCCTGCTTATTCGAGTTGGTCTTCCCAACGAATGGGGTTTGATGGGAGTGGGTGCTCCGGTGACATGGGTTTCAAGGAGGAGCTGCACACAGGTGAGTAGAGAGGGTAAAGAGAGCAAAGAATGAACCCAAATGCAAGGTGAACTCTTGAGGCAGGATTTATTCTAAGACGGGTGTCCAGACTAGGTCTATGGCTCATCATACACATCAGTGCAGATCTGATAGAATGGCTGGAGGGGCTGAAAGGCCGCCTCCTGTTCCTGTGAAGTTTCTCAGTCGATTCTGTAATGTTTGCTGCTGGTCAGATTTGTTTGAATCGCGTGAACTGGAGGTTTGGAAAAGGCTAGTTGTTGCCTCTTTGCTGAATTGGAACATCAGGACGTGTTATTATCAACAGCTTGAGGTACCTGGGAATTAAAGGGAACAGAGAGATTTAAACTTCATATGTGACACCTTGTACTGCCCACAAAGCCAACAGCATTGGGCACTGCTATTCAGAAGAGAAGGCGAAGTCCTAATGAGAGATGTAAAATATTCAGGCAACTTCAATCAGCTCAGTAGGCCCAGAGGAAATGAGTGTTTCAAATTTAATCTCAGAGGAAGATTCTTCACTCAAAGGATGATGACCACAGGTAAGGTGGACACAGGAGTCGGACATGCTGGAGGAGGTTGGGCTGGGTGCATTGGATTATTTTGACGAGCTCGTGTGGACGAATGCCATTTTCTTATTCACATTGTTTCTTTCTTTGGTTCGTAGTAAAGTGTTTTTCAAGTTGCTTTTATATAGCTTCAATCCTGAGACAGTTTGTAGCACTGTTGGTCTTGGGAGCAGTGGGGAGACAGTTGGGGCCTGCTGTTATTTGGAACTGTTAAGGGCTCCAGACTGCACATGCTAGATGAACTCATTCACCCTCATCTGAGCATGCTATATTTGATGTGAGAGCGCTTACTGAGGCTGAGTAGAGAGGTTTTTATTTAAATTGTGCTGAGGGATATCCATTCCGGGGGATGTTGTTCTAGGCATCAAGGTGTAGCAGAGTTAGATGCAGATCGTAGCTTTTCTCTCTCTCTCTGCCCAGAAAATGACCTGCAGTGCCTCCCCACCCCCAGCCGCACCCCCCCCCCCCTAGAAACATAACAAGCTGCACTCATTTTTTCCCACCAAACATTAAAAACGTGCATTCTTATTGCACTTCTCATAGCCTCATGGCATCCCAAAGCACTTTACAGCCAGTGAAGTACTTTTGAAGTGTAGTCACTTGCGTAGGAGGTTTGCGAAGTCTCCCTTGACAGCACCTCCCAAACCTGCGACCTCTACCACCTAGAAGGCCAAGGGTAGCCGCTGTATGGGAACACTATCGCCTGCAAGTTCCCCTCCAAACCACACACCTTCCTGATTTGGAACCTTATCGCCATTCTTTCACTGTTGCTGGGTCAAACCCCTCCCTTAACAGCACTGTGGGTGTACCTACACCACATGGACTGCAGCGGTTCAAGAAGGCGGTTCACCACCAGCACCTCGAGGGCAATTAGGGATGGGCATTGAACGCAGGCCTTGTCAGCAAGGCTCATATCTCGGGAATTAATTTTTTAAAAAATGCAGCATTATGTGCAGAGGTCTCTGGAGTCAGACTTGTTTCCATGACATTGACTTGCGAGTGTTACCTACTGAAGCACGACTAATATCCTTGTGACAGTGCCAGCTAGTGCTGAGCTAGCAGTTAATGTAGGTGCTGGAGGCTCATGCCCACAGAGAACTGATTCGAGTCTGCCAAAGTCAGCTTTTATTTATTCTTTCATGGAATGTGGGCATCACTGGCAAGGCCAGCATTTGTTGCCCATTCCTAATTGCCCTTGAACTAGGCCGTATCAAAGAGCAGTTAAGAGTTGCTGTGGGTCTGGAGTCACGTGTCGGCCAGACCAGGTAAGGACCCCAGATTTCTTTCCCGGAATGACAATAGTGAACCAGATGGGTTTTTACGACAATCTGATCATTTCATGGTCACTGTCACTGAGCCTAGCTTTTTATTCCAGATTTAATAAATTCATTCAGTTTAAGTTCCCTCGGCTGCTGTGGTGGGATTTGAACTCATGTCTCGGGATTACTGGTTCAATAGTGTAACCGCTAGACTATAGTTATTGTAATTCTCCTAACCGTCGTTCTGTTGCAGGGAGCCGAAGCAGTGGGTCAAACCGCAGTGAGAGCGAGAGGCGCACGAGCAAGGACAAGGATGGCAAAACGGTGGATTCCAAATCGGGGAGCGGCAGTGAGTCGGAGTACTCCACGCGGAGCAGCGTGCGCCGCGAGCACGCCGGGAGTGAGCGGTCAGCTGCCAACAGCGAGCACAGCCACCGGAGCCACCACCACTCGGTGATGGGCAGCGTGCGGTCCCACCACTCTGTCCACGCGTACGGGCCGCCCGGGGTCCCGCTGCAGTACAACCCCTTGATGGTGATGATGGTCCCCCAGCCGCCCCCGTCGTCGGCCGCCGTGCCGCCGGGGGCACCGCCCGTCCGCGACCTGGGCTCCGTGCCCCCCGAGCTCACCGCCAGCCGCCAGTCTTTCCATATGGCCATGGGAAACCCCAGCGAGTTCTTCGTGGACGTCATGTGACTCGGGCAGTAAGCGTGGGACTCGTCTTTGTTTTGGGTTTTTTTTTTAAAAAGAATTTTTTTTTTTTTTGTGCGTCGCACCCGGCCGCAAAATCGAAGAAGGTGCGTCCGCCAAGATCCAACGCTAACTTTGTGTACGCTGTAAATAACGTCACCTTTCATACCGAGCTCGGCGTGGAGCTGACCGCGGTTCTGAAACCTCAACCGAAGTCGGCAAGCCTCTGGCTAACTTTCCAGGCAGCTGCTGAATCTTGAGAACATTGAGCAACCATCGCCGGAGCAGAGAAACCGAGACAAGTATTTTAAAATAAACTGCGTTTTTAGTATAATTTAATTGAAGTAACAATTAACAAGTGCAATTCCTAGCCTCTTACTTCTCTCTCTCTTTTTTTAATATTATATACCAGGACTGAGTATTATCGTCCACTGTAATCACGATGTCCCTGACGGGTTTGTGCTGCGAACTCCACTGCATCGCCTGCAAAAAAAAATAAATAAAATAAAATAAAAAATTTAAAACGACTGCATAAGCAACTGCCCACTTAAACTCCACCGAGGTTACGTTTGCAAATCGCAACCTTAAGAGTATTTTGGCTGCAGCCTCTGAAAGGGCAGTTACGCTGGCAAGTCGCCGGTGCCTTGCAGTGTCCCTTCAGAGGAAGAGTGGAAAACCTGGGCTTTTTATTTTTTTTTTAAATTGTAGAATAAAAGTAACTCGGTTACGTTATTGGAATGCTTTTGGAAGGAAAGACCATTGGTAATCAAGTTGTTAGTGCAGTATTGCAATGATTTTGGAGTTTTTAAAAAAAAAATTAATAAAAATAAACTTAAAAAGTCACGAGCCTTGGCAGTAAAGCCGATCTCGCCTCACTGACGCTTCCTATCCTGTTTTCCTGCAGCCTGTGGTCTCAGTGTGACTCGGCGTAGCTTCGGTCTCACTTCTCTCTGGAGTCTCAGCAGCGGCGGCAAATTGCACTTGTACCTTGTCTTGAACGTAGTGAAACGTCTCGATGTTGCTTCACGGGAGCGTTACCCAAAAAAAAACAAACAGAACTGGTACTGAGATGTTAGGACAGGCAACCAAAAGATTGGTCAGAGAGGTATGTTTTAAGGAGCGTCTTAAACCTCTTCGCCTCCCCCTTTCCTCCTTTTTTTTTGAGGTGGGAGTTCCCGGAGCTTGGGACACAGGCAGCCCAAGGCACGGCCGCCAGCGGTGGAGCGATGAAAATCGGAGATGTGCAAGAGACCGGAAGTGGAGGAGGGCGGAGGGTTGTAGGGACTGGAGGAGATGACAGTGATAGGGAAGAGTGAGGCCATGGAGGGATTTGAAACAAGCTTTGCTTCAGTGGCAAGGTGACTTGTGTGGTACGATGGGTCCCTTATTTTCATAGCAACCGCTGCCCCGTCCACTTCCAAAGAACACCTATATCCCTTTTCTCCTCCCTTCTCAGTGGCAAGGGTCGATGGGAGTTTGTTTCATACCCTCTATTAACAGACCAGCCAGCTGCTTTGGGCAGTGATCATGTGGAGGAGAGAGAGACTCCACTGATTTGGGGGGTGGGTGGGGGGCGAAGAGACAGAACAAATGGTGGTGCAGTCAATCTTAAAATTAAAAATTAGGCCATTCAGCAGCGAAATCAGGAAATAAACTTGTGTTTCAATAAGCGCCTTTCACAACCTGAAAGCTTTTTACAACTATTGACATACTTTAGAAGATATTGCTGAAGAAAGATATGTTGCTGAAGTTTTTTGTCTTGCACTCTGGGACAAACACAAAAATATCAAATTTCAAACAATCACAACAATTGATACTACAGGAGGAAACCAATCAGCACCCTTCTCTCCTGCAATTCCAATTGTTGTCCCCTTTGAAATTTGGCATTCTTGCGTTTGTCCTGATGAGTGCAAAACGAAAAGCTTCAGCAACATGTCTCTCCTCTTAGCAATATTCAAGTTTTGTACCACCAAGCGAGCGTGCTTTAGAAGAGCAGCCGCATTTGTAATGGAGGTGGCACTTTTTTCCATACAGAAGGCAACAGAAATCTGGAACACACTCCCTCAAAAGACTGGATTACAGGGGCCCGTTGAAATTTTTCAAGGCCGAGGGCGTTAGATTTTTGTTAAGGGAAGGGTAGTGAGGAATATGGAGATAGGCGGGTAAACGGGATGAGGCACAGACTGAACGGCAGAATAGGCTTGAGGCACTGGTGCTCCTGCCATCAGCCAGTGCTTTGAGTATTCTTTACTATGGGACATGTTCTAGCAGCAGACTGGCCGAATGAGACGTTAAACTGAGGCTTCATTTGTCTGTGCCAGTGGCTCAGGTGGATGTTGATGGTTGGCCGAAGGTGATCGGCAAGTTCTCCCACTCAACCACCAATGAAATCTGATTAAATGGGTGCGATAGACATTAAATCTCAGGCTAATTTGTTGTGTGAAACTCTTGCGACATTTTGAGGTCATGACTGTAGTCCCCATTTCTCCTCTTATTGCCCCTTCATCGCCCCATTTCTCCTCTTATTGCCCCCGCTTCCTCCTGAAACTCCACTGATGCTAATTTGTCTGCTGGTGCTGGGAGCAGGTCTGAATAACTTCACGGAAGCTTTCAGCAGCATTAAGCGCAGTGATGCCCGTGTCCCCTGGTCAATCGGAGACATTGAGTAAATAATGAGTAAATAAGGAGTCGCTGAGGAGTCTGGGGGTCCCTCACTCAATACTTGTGAAAGGATAATAGATACCCTGGGGACCCTGAGTGTCGGGTTGAGGCGCACACAGGGCAAAAGAGCAGCAAAGTCAAACAGAGCAGATGAAATGATGCAGTAAATTATGTCATAATGAAATAGCCTTTATTTTTAGGAGGAAAGGGAGTTTGAAGGTGTCAAGGAATGCACCGTTTGCAAACTTGGATCAGGCTATGGCATTGAAGGAGAGTAGAGGGAGACTAAATAGAGTAACAATCATGTCAATCCATTGTTCCAGGGATTGACAGCGCTTTACTGTTTGTTTATTCTCAGGAGGTGAGCATTGCCAGCATTTATTGCCCATCCCTAATTCCCCTTGAGAAGGTGGTGGTGAGCTGCCTTCTTGAACCGCTGCAGTCTATGTGGTGTAGGTACACCCACAGTGCTGTTAGGGAGGGAGTTCTGGGATTTCGACCCAGGGTCAGTGAAGGAATGGCCGATATATTTCCAAGTCAGGATGGTGAGTGGCTTGGAGGGGAACTTCCAGGTGGTGGTGTTCCCATCTCTCTGCTGCCCTTGTCCTTCTAGATGGTAGAGGCCATGGGTTTGGAAGGTGCTATTGAAGGAGCCTTGGTGAGTTTCTGCAGTGCATCTTGTAGATGGTACACACTGCTGCTGCTGTGCGTCGGTGGTGGAGGGAGTGAATATTTGTGGAAGGGGTGCCAATCAAGCGGGGCTGCTTTGTCCTGGATGGTCTTGAGTGTTGTGGGAGCTGCACTCATCCAGGCAAATGGGGAGTATTCCATCGCATTCCTGACTTGTGCCTTTGTAGATTGTGGACAGGCTTTGGGGAATCAGGAGGAGAGTTACTTGTTGCAGGACTCCTAGCCTCTGACCTGCTCTTGTAACTACAGTATTTATATGGCTGGTCCAGCTCGGTTTCTGGTCAGATAAATACAAGTCTAACGACTTCAGTTGAGGCTGAACTTGCATTGGAAAATGTTTACAAGCTTCAAGCTGCACATCAGAAGCACCAGCTTTATTGCCACTTTTATTGGGAATGTATTTTTTGAATCTGCAGCAATGGGTGATCTTGTGTCTGTGTGTCGGGGGGCTGGGGGGGTGGGGTGCTTTTGAGTTGTTGGATCTGTAGGAGTGTTTGAAGTCAGTCGTGCATGAGTACAAGGTCGTAAATCGAGTCACGCGATGAATGCCCATTGATATGAAGGTTGCTGCTGCTTCGTGATGGCACGGTTACACAATCATCATGATTTGAATAAAACTAATTTAAATTGGCTGTGGGAGAAAGCTGGGGAGTGGGACTAATTTAATAGTTCTTTCAAATAGACACCTCCCAATACTGTATGATTCTTAGTTGGGAGTGCTGCACTGTCACAGACGCCGTCTTTCGAGTGAGATACTAAACTGAGGCTCCAAAAGAAAACTCGGATGGACATAAAAGATCTCTCAACCGTTATCGGAAAAGCAGCGGGAGGGAGGGTGGGTTCCTAGTGCCCTGGGGCCAGTGTATATCCCTCAATGACATTACTAGAAGAAAATTATCTGGTCAAGATCACATTGCTGTTAGTGGGATCTGGCTGAGAACAAATTAGCTGCTGCATTCTCTATATTACAACAGTAACCACTGAAAACAAAAAAAAAACACCTAATGGGCTTTGAAGCGCTTTGGGGCATCCTCAGGTGGTGAAAGGTGTTGCAGAAATGCAGAGTCTATCTTCTCAGGAGGATGGTTCAGTACTGGAGCGTAGCTCTACTCTCTACTCTCTTCCACAATCAAAGAAAGAACTGAGCCTGGTTTCTGAAGGGGCTGAATGTCTGCCTGTCTACTGTCAGCTCACTCCTGAGTCCCTGTTCTGCAGCAGGTATGAATCGTCACTGGGAACCCACCGGAAATCGTACAAAATTCGGAACGCTGTGCCAGTGGGGAGATGTGGCCATCGAAGACACTCATCCCCTTGACTCTGCACAGGATTGGCTCCTCACTGCAAAATAACTTTGTGCTGTTCTTTCCTTAATTGCCTTGCGACAGTCACCCGTGACACCCCATACAGCATCCTGAATGCTGCCACAAAAGAGCCAGAAGTCACCAGCTGTCAACTCCTCTTATCCTGCTTATTATCTCACAAATCAAGTTTACGTGCTGTGCAGTATTACTCTCAGATCCTGAGACACCTAGATACAACAGTATAACTGAGGAGCCACTCCTTTTGACTTAAAGGCACATTTATTAAAACTCACCAAGCCTCCTTAGCACCCTCCAAACCCGTGACCTCTATTATCTAGAAGGACAAGGGCAGCAGACGCATGGGAACACCGCCGCCTGCAAGTTCCACTCCAAGGCACTCTCCATCCTGACTTGGAAGTACATCGGCCGTTCCTTCACTGTCGCTGGGTCAAAATCCTGGCCCTCCCTTAACAGTACTGTGGGTGTAGCTACACCACATGGACTGCAGCGGTTCACTACCACCTTCTTGGGGTAATCGGGGATGGGCAATAAATGCTGATCTAGCCAACAACACTATGAAAAGGGAAGCTTGTAAACAAAACCGTGCCCACGAAACACTGTGTCTTGCTCTTTCCTGAAGGTACTGACTATACCCTGGCTAACACTGCATGCTCCTTCTTCAGGACATGGTCAAAAGCTCGGAAGCAGCAGGCAGCCAGAGGGTCACTTAATCTCTGGGCCCCACCCATCTTCGACCAAGCAACAGACTCACCACAGGGTCCAGAACTTTCCCTCACTGCTCACCCCCAGAGCACCTGGTGGTCAAAGATCTGGAACAAGGGACTGAAGGTTTGCCAGACTTAATACCTGGAATGGATGGTTGTCTGATGAGGAAAGGTTGGACAGACTGGGCTTGTATCCACTGGAGTTTAAAAGAGTAAGAGGCGACTTAATTGAAACATATAAGATCCTGAGGGGTCTTGACAGGGTGGATGTGGAGAGGATGTTTCCTCTTGTGGGAGAATCTAAAACTAGGGGTCACTGATTAAAAATAAGGGGTCACTCATTTAAAACAGATGAGATGAAATTTTTTCACTCAGCACTTCAAGAGTCTTTGGAACTCTCTTCCTGAAAAGGTGGTGGAAGCAGAGTCCTTGAATATTTTTAAGGCAGAGGTGGGTAGATTCTTGGTAAGCGAGGGGGGTGATAGGTTATCGGGGGTAGGTGGGATGCAGATTCAGGTTACTATCAGATCAGCCATGATCTTATTAAATGGTGGAGCAGGGTCGAGGGGCTGAACGACCACCTCCTCCTTGTTCGTGTGTTCGTAAGTATAGCTAAAAGTCGCCGAAGAGCACCCTCCATCACCACTATCAAATAGCTGAACAGAGACCGAACGTGGACGTGAAACGTAGACTCCACCAGGCCGTAGAGGTTTGCAAGCAGCCTGGCAGAACGTGGAATAACTTGACAGGACTAGCCCATCCCCGATTACCCCAAGAAGGTGGTAGTGAACTGCTGCAGTCCATGTGGTGTAGGTACACCCACGGTACTGTTAAGGGAGGGCCAGGATTTTGACTCAGCGACACTCTGCACCTCAGAACCTCCAAAGGTTCAGGGATGGATTCCGTCGTAGAGACCCCTCCACTGGGTATGGCAGCATCGGTGGAGAAGAAATCAGTGAACGTTTCGAGTCTTCATGACCCTTCGGCAGAACTGAAGCATAGTTAGGAGGAGTTAGTTAGGTTCCTCCTAACTATGCTTCAGTTCTGCCGAAGGGTCATGAAGACTCGAAACGTTGACTGATTTCTTCTCCACCGATGCTGCCAGACCTGCTGAGTTTTTCCAGGTAATTCTGTTTTTGTTTTGGATTTCCAGCATCCGCAGTAGCTTTTAGCTTTTTGTTTTTACCTCCACTGGGTATCCCTTCCTTCACCAGCTGGGCAGCAGCACACGGGGGTGTGTTCAGACGGGGAGGATGGTGCACCTGGACGTGTCCAGATTGTCGATGCGGAACGCAATGTGCATCCGGACAGGAGGCGATGGCGAAGATGTGGAGAGCATGCAGGAACAATCAGAAAAGGATACAGAGGGAATTCATGAGAGCAGCTTTGGGTTCCCATGGGGGGATACGGAACTTTGCACTGATAAATTCCACCCCGTCGGGTGGCAAGATTGGGATCAACGTCTGAAGCGCCAGACTCGCTGGGAACACCAAACCCACTTTCCCCCGCTACCCAGTCCCCTCCAATCAGGGAGGGTTGGTGATCCACACTGTCTTAAGCTTGGACAGCCTCCGTGCTTTGGAGGCTGGAAGAGGGTGAGAGGTTTGGTGACATTGCCACATTCAAGGACCTTGGGAGTGCAAAGATGGGACAGTTTTTAGGGGGTTTAAATTAAAAAGGGACATACCTTAAAATGCACCAACCTAGGACAGAGTGAGCATTAGATCTGGTCCTGTACCCTGTGTGGATTGTACTGCACCGGGCTGACTGAACTCACTTAGGGGAGCTCATTGCTTAGCTTCTGAGGGAGCAGTTTGTACCTGCTGGAATTAACCTAACACCAGGGAACGGGCCACCAGGGATAAACTTAGCAGTCTTTGCTCTCCAGATTTTATTTTTGCACAATAACCAGTGAAGCAGGAACTGGCTCACTTTTTTTTAATGTTTGAAGCCAAGTTGTACTTGTGTTGTATGGCCACCAGATGGCAGGTGCAGATCGACGTGGCTAAGGACAATGTAAAAGCAACGCACCACGTCGGGCTGCAGGGACCTGGCCTTGTATTCCCTTGGATTTAACAGTGTTTGAAACGACGAGATTTGGAAGTGCAGTTGGAGAGAAGCTATTTCCTCCGGTGGAGCAGGATGGCAATCCAGAGGCACAACGAAACTAGAATCAGAGGTGACGTCAGTCCCGCTCTCGAGGCCTGAGCACAAAGACCTAGGCGGACACTCCAGTGCCAGTACTGAGGGAGTGCTGCTCTGTTGGAGTTGCTGTCTTTTGGATGAGATGTTAAACTGAGGCCCAATCTGCCCCCCGTCAGGGGGTTGTAAAAGATCCTATGGCACTGTTTCCAGAAGAATAGGGGAGTTCTCTCTGGTGTCCTGGCCAATATTTATCCCCCAATCAATAAAGCAAAAATATATTGTCAGGGCATTATCATTGTGCTGTTTGTGGGAGCTTCCTGTGTGCTAATTGGCTGTGAAGTGCTTTGGGACTGAGGTGGCGGAAGACACGAGAGAAATGCAAGTTCTTTCCTTTTTTTAATTCCGAGCAAAGGCAGTTGAGTAAGATTGAGGTTCAGATTGTCAGGGTCTAATCGAATGGTGGAACAGGGCTGAGGGGCCGAATGGATTACTGTATGACTGTGCGCGTACAAGGATTTGTACGTCTGGCACGAGTGTGGTTTTTGTGAGATGCACCAGTTTATTGCCTGTTTTAGTGGATTCTCTGCGTAAGTGGCAGGGCTGCTATGTCGGCTAACATATTATTCTGAGGTATTCTTTGTAACCTGTTGGGTTGCCCTTCAAGGGAACAGGGTCTGTTTACAGTGACCAGAGACTGATTTGCTCCTCATTTGGCACCACAAGGTCAACTTGTGGTCAAAAAAGGCCAGGTAGCGAACGACTCTGAATAAACAATTTCATTGTCATCAAACCTGCTGACAAGGGTGGTGCTGTTGTTGTCTGGTGCACTGACATCTACCTCGCAGAGGCTGAGCGTCAACTCGCAGACACTTCCTCCTACCTCTCCCTGGACCATGACCCCACCACTGAACATCAAGCCATTGTTTCCAGGACTGTTACTGACCTCATCTCCTCTGGAGATCTTCCTTCCACAGCTTCCAACCTCATAGTCTCCCAGCCTCGGATGGCCCGCTTCTACCTCCTACCCAAAATCCACAAACAGGACTGTCCCGGCAGACCGATCGTGTCAGCCTGTTCCTGCCCCACGGAACTCATTTCTCGCTATCTTGACTCCATTTTCTCTCCCCTTGTCCAGTCCCTTCCCACCTACATCCGTGATTCCTCTGACACCCTACATCATATCAACAATTTCCAGTTCCCTGGCCCCAACCGCCTCCTCTTAACCATGGACATCCAATCCCTCTCCACCTCCATCCCCCACCGGGATGGTCTGATGGCTCTCCGCTTCTTCCTCGAACAGAGGCCCGAACAGTCTCCATCCACCACTACTCTCCTCCGTCTGGCTGAACTTGTTCTCTCACTGAACAATTTCTCCTTAAATTCCTCTCACTTCCTCCAAATAAAAGGTGTGGCTATGGGTACCCGCATGGGCCCCAGCTATGCCTGTCTCTTTATGGGGTATGTGAAACATTCCTTGTTCCGGTCCTACTCCGGCCCCCTCCCACAACTCTTTCTCCAGTACATCGATGATTACTTAGGTGCTGCTTCATGCTCTCATCTGGACCTGGAAAAATTTATTAATTTTGCTTCCAATTTCCACCCCTCCATCATTTTCACATGGTCCATCTCTGACACTTCCCTTCCCATCCTTGACCTCTCCATCTCAATTTCTGGTGATAGACTATCCACCAATATTCATTACAAGCCTACCGACTCCCACAGCTACCTCGACTACAGCTCCTCACACCCCGCTTCCTGTAAGGACTCCATCCCATTCTCTCAGTTCCTTCGCCTCTGTCGCATCTGTTCTGATGATGCCACTTTCAAAAACAGTTCCTCTGACATGTCTTCCTTCTTCCTTAACCGAGGTTTTCCACCCACGGTGGTTGACAGGGCCCTCAACCGTGTCCGGCCCATCTCCCGCGCATCCGCCCTCACACCTTCCTCTCCCTCCCAGAACTATGATAGGGTCCCCCTTGTCCTCACTTATCACCCCACCAGCCTCCGCATTCAAAGGATCATCCTCCTCCATTTCTGCCAACTCCAGCATGATGCCACCACCAAACACATCTTCCCTTCACCCCCCCCCGGCGGCATTCCGCAGGGATCGTTCCCTCCGGGACAACCTGGTCCACTCCTCCATCACTTCCTACACCTCAACCCCCTCCCACGGCACCTTCCCATGCAACCACAGAAGGTGCAACACCTGCCCCGTTACTTCCCCTCTCCTCACCGTCCAAGGGCCCAAACACTCCTTTCAAGTGAAGCAGCATTTCACTTGCACTTCCCTCAATTTAGTCTACTGCATTCACTGCTCCCAATGCGTTTTCCTCTACATTGGAGAGACCAAACACAGGCTGGGTGACCGCTTTGCAGAACACCTTCGGTCTGTCCGCAAGCAAGACCCAGACCTCCCTGTCGCTTGCCATTTCAACACTCCACCCTGCTCTCTTGCCCACATATCCGTCCTTGGCCTGCTGCATTGTTCCAGTGAAGCTCAACGCAAACCGGAGGAACAGCACCTCATATTCCGACTAGGCACTTTACAGCCTTCCGGACTGAATATTGAGTTCAACAATTTTAGATCATGAACTCTCTCCTCCATCCCCACCCCCTTTCCGATCCCCCCTTTTTTTTCCCAATAATTTATATAGATTTTTCTTTCTCCACTATTTCCATTATTTTTAAATGTATTTCCATCCATTGTTTTATCTCTACCTTTTAGCCTATTTTGATTCCTTCCCCCCACCCCACCCCCACTAGGGCTATCTGTACCTTGCTCGTCCTGCTTTCTACCCTTAATTAGCACATTCCTTAGATAATATCACCACCTTCGACACCTCTTTGTCCTTTTGTCTGTGACATCTTTTGGCTATCTCCACCTATCACTGGCCCTCTATCCAGCTCTACCCTCTCTCTCTGCACCCCCCCCCCCCCCCCCCAAACCAGCTTATATTTCACCTCTTTTCTATTTTTACTTAGTTCTGTTGAAGAGTCATACGGACTCGAAACGTTAACTGTGCTCCTATCCGCAGATGCTGCCAGACCTGCTGAGTTTTTCCAGGTATTTTTATTTTTGTTTTGGAGTTCCAGCATCCGCAGTTTTTTGCTTTTATCTGAATAAACGGTAGTGTGTGACGCTGTCATTTTGCATAATACTGATGGTCATTTAAATGACGCCAGGTTTTAGAATCAAAGCAATAAATGCCTTGCCAATGTATTCAGATACAGCGCAACAATATCTCTTTACAGGCAAAAAGCCTAATTATTGTAAATCAGACGAGCTCCGCTTCGACGTTTTAGTTAATACACCGAGCCTATAGCATAGAAACAGGCCATTCAGCCCATCTGCTCTGTGCTGGTGTTCATGTTCCACACGAGCCTCTTGCCACACCCCCTTCATCTCAACCTATCAGACGATCAGAATATCCTTCTGTTCCATTCTCCCTCATCTGCTTATCCAGCTCCCCCTTAAATCTATACTATTCACCTCAACCACTCCCTGTGGGAGCGAGTTCCACATTCTCACCGCTTTGTGGGTAATGAAGTTTCTCCCGAATTCCTCATTGGATTTATTAGTGACCGTCTTGTATTTAGGGAGGTCTTGTGGGTGCGGTGGGTAGCGCCCCTGCCTCTGAGCCAGATGCTCCGTTTTGAGCCCCACCCTGGGGTTTGGTGGGCCAAGAAAGGTGCAGGCAAAATGGTTGAGTATCAACCTGCAAATCCTTCCAACACACTCCACTGGCAAGAAATAAGAGCGGGAGAGATTCCTGGTCGGCCATGTGATGGAGAAAAAGTCGGAGCTTCGACCAGCTCGAACTACAACATGCATGTAAAACACGCGTGTTACCACAGCCACTCAGGCTCCCTGAGTGAACTGTAGAACACCACCACCATCTTATATATTTTTGCCCCTAGTTCTGCTCACTCTCACAAGTGGAAGTCACCCCCTCAACCTTAAAAATCCCAGCCTGTTCAGTCTTTCCTGGCGGCTATAATTGCTGCGTTTGTCAGGCAACTCTGCAGGTTGTAAAAGTTTGTCAATTTTGGATCTATCGTTAAGTAGCTGTGTTTTTTTTTCAATAAAGACTAGGAACTTTTTCATGAGGCAACTCATTCTGTATGTTTTACCCCCACATCTTCCATTCATCTATTTTGCCCACATTTCTATCAGTGGGGACACATTCCACCTGAAAAATTACAACAAATGCTTGAGAAGACAAACGCTTTAATTCTGGAAACTGGTCGTACATTATTTGTGCACGTCCAGCCAGTATTACAGTTTATCTGTGGAGAGAGGAAAACCGTTAACGTTTCGATTCCAATATGACTCCTCTTCAGGATTGTTCAGAGGAAGAGTCATGTTGGACTTGAAATGTTAACTCTGTGTTTTTCTCTCTCCACGGATGCTAACCAGAGGGACACAGATTGAAGAGAATCAGCAAAAAGAACCAGAGGGGGAGATGAGGTGAATGTTTTTAATGCAGCGAGTTGTTGTGATCTGGAATACACTGCCTGAAGGAACAGTGAGAGCAGATTAAATAGGAACTTTCAAAAGGGGGAAATTGGACAGATACTTGAAGGCAGGTGCTGCCTGACCTGATGAGTTTTTCCAGCACATTATTTTTATTTCAGATCTCCAGCGTACACAGTATTTTGCTTTCATTGTTGTTTATCTGTTGTCTTCAGTGTAAATTTAGTGGCGGTAATAAACTTGATTGGGTAGTTTTAGCCTGGAAGATAATGTAATCTAGAATTTGTGCCTCGTGATTTCCATCCACAACTTGGTTGTGTTGCTTTCGATGGGAAAATGATCTCTCAGCACTCACCTTGTATGAAAAATCACTGCTTAAGATGTTACTTTGCAATTCCAGAAAGAGAAAGGCAATGCCTCCATTGTGGTCAATCCTGGTCACTATACCATAGGCCTTGAAGAGGGTGCAGAAGAGATTTACCAGAATAGAATCATGGACTTCAATTGCGTTTTTTTAAAAAAATTCATTCATAGGACGTGAGTTTCGCTGGCTGGACCAGCATTTACTGCCCATCCCTAGTTGCCCTTGAGAAGGTGGTGGGGAGCTGCCTTCTTGAACCGCTACCGTCCATGTGGTGTAGGTCCACCCACAGTGGAGAGACTGGAGAAGCCGGGATTGCTCTCCTTAGAGCAGAGAAGGTTAAGGGGGAGATTTAATCAAGGCGTTCAAAATCATGAGAGGTTCTTATGGAGTAAATAAGGAGAAATTGTTTCAAGTGGCAGGAGGGTCGGTAACCAGAGGGACACAGATTGAAGAGAATCGGTAAAAGAACCAGAGGGGGAGATGAGGAGAATCTTTTTCACACACTGAGTTGTTGTGACCTGGGACATGGTAGAAGCAGACTCAATAAGAACTTTCAAAAGGGAATTGGATAAATGCTTGAAGGGGAAAGATTTGTAGGGATATGGGGTAAGTGGAGGGGGTAGGGAGCAAAACAAGATAGATCTTTCAAAGAGCTGGCCAGGGATGATGGGGCGAATGGCCTTCTATGCTGAATCATTGCCATGATTGTAAGACCAAGCCCTGTGGCGTTAACAGAGGGCTTTCCCGACCACTCCGAATGCTGGGTTAGAGCTGATCTCACAGCCGTCTCTGACTTTGCTTCTGACGCTTCAGCAAGCAGAAGGAACACACATGCAAATTGTGCAGCTGGGCTGCCTGTGATGGCAGACACAGAAATGGAGATAAAGTGGAAAAGGAGGAAAATTTGAGACGAGAGCGAGGGAGACACATGGAGGAGGGGAGGAATCAATTCCATTTACTACTCTTGTAATTTATTTGGGTGCAATGAAGTGCCCTGTGAATTAATGGGATTTTTCCAGCCATGCCCCACAAATGTGAGGCATAAGCAGCTTCTACAGCCAACAAAATCAAACATCTGGTTTCGAGAACACTACTTGGGAAATGAAACTGAAAGTCACAAAACACCCTGAGAGTATAAATGTGGGAAACAAAACGTCACAAGCAAAACATCAAATCATAAACTTAAATGTTCAATAAATGGGGATTAATACACACTTTCTTAAAATTCAGTGGGGATAAACATTGATTACTGCACAGGTAAGTGATAATTGACTGGAGCAATATAACCAGATTGCCTTTTGAATGAATTATTAACAGGCTCAGCTCCATGCAAGCAACTTCAAAACTGAGGCTGATCAAGTCCTCGCCTAACTTAGATTCAGTTCCACATTCAACACTGATGATGACTCAAAACAATGTGCAACTGGAAAAGCGGGTAATACTCTCCCGCCTCTTAGCCAAGAGGTCGAAGGTTTGATTCCCGCTCCTGAGACGAGACCAAAATCAAAACTGAAACTTTTGCAGTACTGAGAGAGCGCCAAACTTTCGGAGGGGTGGTACTCAGGCAGCGCTGCACCCTCGGAGGGGCGGTACTGAGGCAGAGCCGCACCCTCGGTGGGGCAGTACTGAGGTAGCGCCGCACCCTCGGAGGGGCGGTACTGAGGCAGAGCCACACCCTCGGAGGGGCAGTACTGAGGTAGCGCCGCACCCTCGGAGGGGCGGTACTGAGGGAGCACCGCACCCTCAGAGGGGCGGTACTGAGGGAGCGCCGCACCCTCAGAGGGGCGGTACTGAGGGAGCACCGCACTGTCAGATCAGCACTGAGGAAGCGCTGCACTGGCAGAGGGTCGGTACTTTTTTTATTCATTCATGGGATGTGCACGTTGCTGGCTAGGTCAGAATTTATTGCATATCATTAATCGTCCTTGAGAAGGTGGTGGTGAGCTGCCTTCTTGAACAGCTGCAGTCCATGTGGTGTAGGTACACCCACAGTGCTGTTAGGGAGGGAATTCCAGGATTTTGACCCAGCAACAGTGAAGGAACGGTGATATATTTCCAAGTCAGGATGGTGAATGGCTTTGAGGGGAACTTCCAGGTGGTGGTGTTCCCATGTGCCTGCTGCCCTTTTCCTTCTAGATGGTAGAGGTCGTGAGTTTGGAAGGTGCTGTCTAAGGAGGCTTAGTGAGTTCCTGCAGTGCATCTTGTAGATGGTACACACTGCTGCTACTGTGTGTCAGTGGTGTTGGGAGTGAAATTTTGTGGATGGGGTGCCAATCAAACGGGCTGCTTTGTCCTGGATAGTATCAAGCTTCTTGAGTATTGTTGGAGCTGCACTCATCCAGGCAAGTGGAGAGAATTCCATCACACTTCTGACTTGTGCCTTGTAGATGGTGGACAGGCTTTGGGGAGACAGGAGGTAAGTCACTTACCACAGGATTCCTAGCCTCTGACCTGTCCTTGTACCCACAGTATTTACTTGGCTAGTCCAGTTCAATTTCTGGTCAATGGTAGCCTCCAGAATATTGATAGTCTGGGATTCAGTGATGGTAATGCCATTGAATGTCATGGGGTGATGGTTAGATTCTCTCTTGTTGGATATGGTCATTGTGTAGCACTTGTGTGGTGTGAATGTTACTTGCCACTTGTCAGCCCAAGCCTGGATATTTTCCAGGTCTTGCTGCATTTGGACATTGACTGCTGCAGTATCTGAGGAGTCGCGAATGGGGCTGAACATTGTGCAATCATCAGCAAACATCCCCACTTCTAACCTTATGATGGAAGGAAGGTCATTGATGAAGCAGCTGAAGATGGTTGGGCCTAGGACACTACCCTGAGGAACTCCTGCAATAATGTCCTGGAACTGAGATGATTGACCTCCAACAACCACAACCGTCTTCATTTGTGCTAGGTATGACTCCAACTAGTGGAGAGTTTTCCGCCGATTCCCATTGACTCCAGTTTTGCTAGGGCTCCTTGATGCCACACTCGGTCAAATGCTGCCTTGATGTCAAGGGCAGTCACTCTCACCTCACCTCTGGAGTTCAGCTCTTTTGTCCATGTTTGAACCAAGGCTGTAAGAAGGTCAGGAGCTGAGTGTCCTGGCGGAACCCAAACTGGGCATCAGTGAGCAGGTTATTGCTAAGTGCCGCTCGATGGCACTGTTGATGACCCCTTCCATCAATTTACTGATGATGGAGAGTAGACCATTGGGGCGGTAATTGGCTGGTTTGGATTTGTCCTGCTTTTTGTGTATAGGACATACCTGGGCAATTTTTCACATTGCTGGGTAGATGCCAGTGTTGTAGCTATATTGGAACAGCTTGGCTAGGGATGTGGCAAGTTCTGGAGCACAAGTCTTCAGTACTATTGTCGGAATGTTGTAAGGGCCCATTGCCTTTGCAGTATCCAGTGCCTTCAGTCATTTCTTGATATCACTTGGAGTGAATTGAATTGGCTGAAGACTGGCATCCGTGATGCTGGCGATCTCCGGAGGAGGCTGAGATGGATCATCCACTGCAGAGCTTAGATCTGATCTGTTGGTTGTGGAACTGCTTAGCTCTGTCTATCAGTTGCTGCTTATGCTGTTTGGCATGCAAGTAATCCTGTTTTTACTTCACCAAGTTGAAACCTCATTTTTAGGTATGCCCTCCACTCTTCATTGAACCAGTGTTGTTACCCTGCTTTGGTAGTAATGGTAAGAGTGGAGGATATGCCAGGCCATGAGATTAGAGGTTGTGATTAAGTACAATTCTGCTGTTAATGGCCCACAGCGCCTAATGGTTGCCCCATCTTGAGTTGCCAGATTTATTCAAAATCTATCCCATACAATGGAGGGTTTCGTCGATGTGAAGGTAGGACTTTGTCTCCACAAAGACTGACTGCTGGTCACTCCTATCAATACTGTCATGGACAGATACATCTGCGGCAGACAGGTTGATGAAGAAGAGGTCAAGTATGCTTTTCCCTCTTGTTGGTTCCCTCACCACCTGCTGCAGTCCCAGTCTAGCAGCTATCTCCTTCAGGACCCAGCCACCTCGGTCTGTGGTGGCGCTACCAAGCCACTCTTGCTGATGGACACTGAAGTCCCCCCCCCACCCAGAGTACATCCTATGCCTTTGCCTCTCTGTGTTTCCTCCAAGTGGTGTTCAACATGGAAGAAGCACTGATTCATCAGCTGAGGGAGGGAAGTACATGGTAATCAGCAGAAGGTTTCTTTGCCCATGATTGACCTGATGCCATGAGACTTCATGGGCTTTGGATTCAACGTTGAGGACTTCAGGGCAACTCCCTCCCAACCGTATACTATTGTGCCGCCACCTCTGCTGAGTCTATCCTGTCAGTGGGAGAATTAGAACCGAAGGAGTGATGCACTGTCGAAGGTCAGAACTGAGGGAGTGCTGCGCAATTGGAGGCTTGTTACTGAGGGTGTGCCACACTGTCAGAGGGTCAGTAGCAGGTGTCAGGAAGATATAATAATTATCATAATGTTATTGGAATTTATTGTAAAATAGTGGTGTGTGTGTGTGTCTTAATTGGATTAAAGGCAGCTAGTCTGAAGGCTTTGATGTTAACATGGGGGACGTTTAGAATGTAAGGTGTAAAAGGATATTTGCATTTTGAAATAAACCAGGCTAGATTGTTTTCAAAGGAGGGGTGAAATGTGTCACCTAGCCAGGTGAAGTTTAGAAACTTTTCCCCAAAGATTACTGGTAAAACTTAGTGTTAGGAGAGATTTTTATTAACAGAAAAGTAAAGTCCAAAGACATAGTGAAACAATGGGAATTTGCATTCAAAGGGGAAAATATGTATAAAGGAGCAAAGGCTGTGTGTAAGGGTAGGCATTTTTAATATCGAAGAAGTGTGAAAAGCCTTCAGTATCTACTTCAAGCTGCTGTTTTCAAAGAACTGAAGTGAAGAAAACTCACTTTCAATTTGACTGATTCAGGGTATTGCGTCACCATCAGCTTAAACTTTGTGTCTTACTGTTGCCTTAATGAAAGTGTAACTGGGAGTCAAATTAAGTAGGGGATTTAGAAATTATCATAGGAGTAATTTGTAGATCTATGTATGTGTTTAAAATCACTTCTCTTATTAATAAATGTTCAATCTGGTTTTGTAAGAACCTGTAAGTTTTGGTGGTCTTATTACTACTGAATTCAAGTTGTGGCACTTGTTTCAAGTTTCCCTTTGGGATTTGAACAACTCAGCATTTACCTTCGGCTGTGCCATAACACGGGGTCGGGGGAGCGCCGCACTGTCGGAGGGTCAGGAGCAGGGGGGGATGAGCGCCGCACTGTCGGAGGATCAGGAGCAGGGGTGGGAGCGCCGCACTGTCGGAGGGTCAGGAGCGAGGGGGGGGGGGGGGAGTGCTGCACTGTTGGAGGGTCAGGAGCAAGGGGGGGGGGAGTGCCGCACTGTTGGAGGGTCAGGAGCAGGGGGGGGGGGGGGGAGTGCTGCACTGTTGGAGGGTCAGGAGCAAGGGGGGGGGGAGTGCCGCACTGTTGGAGGGTCAGGAGCGGGGGGGGGGGTGGGGGGGAGCGCCGCACTGTTGGAGGGTCAGGAGCGGGGGGGGGGGGGGGGAGTGCCGCACTGTCGGAGGGTCAGGAGCAGGGGGGGGGGGGGGGGAGTGCTGCACTGTTGGAGGGTCAGGAGCAAGGGGGGGGGGAGTGCCGCACTGTTGGAGGGTCAGGAGCAGGGGGGGGGGGGGGAGCGCCGCACTGTCGGAGGGTCAGGAGCGGGGGGGGGGGGGGGGGGGAGTGCCGCACTGTCGGAGGGTCAGGAGCAGGGGGGGGGGAAGCGCCGCACTGTCGGAGGATCAGTGCCGAGCGAGCGCCGCACGGTCGGATGAGATACTGGACTGTTGCAGAGGGCCAGCACAGACACGACGGGCCGCATTGCCTCCTCCTGTGCTTTAACCATTCTATGAAAAGGGGAGGGAGATTAACCGGGCAATTTGGGGGGGGGGGGGGGGTCAGTCATGGGGCTGCAGGAGCAGAGCAGGTTGAGAGGAAAGGGATTCAGAGGCAGCAGAGTTTCTCCCGCTCTCCCAATCCAGGCGCCATTCACAAATCGGTCACCCGTGATTGGCATCGGAGCAGACCAATCAGATGGAGGAGCTGGCCTGCCCCTTAACCAATCAGGGCCCGCTGGTTTGTGGGTGACACGTGAGACGGAGGCCCTCGATTGGCAGGGAGCGTGAGTTAGTGTCCAATGGGGATGGCAGGTGGGCGGGTATCATGGATTTGATTGACGCACCCACTGAGGCCAGGAAATATAGCCTGGAATGGAGAGGGGGCGGGGATTGACGGTCCAATGGACAGGCATCACGTGGTCACGCTCGCCACCAGGCTTCAAATACCCCAACCGTTAACTGTGATTGACAGCCTCACCGCCCTATCAGCGATACGTTACCTTCGGAGGAGTCCAATCAGCGGGGAGGGATAGGCGGGGCTGACCGCGCTCGCGGCCTCATCCGCACCAACGAACTTTCTAGGAATTCTCCCGGCGACCAATGGGGCTGGGGGGAGGAAGAAGCCGGGCGTCTGGTCCAATCAGCGGGCAGGCGGGGGGCGGAGGGAAATGGCGCCGAGCAGCCAACGGGCGAAAAAAATATGGTGTGGAATGATTGATGGTCCGCCCCACCAATGGGCGGGCGACAGCCGGGGTGATGGACGTCGGATCGGGGCCAATGGGGGCGGCGGGCGGAGGTGTCCCTGAGCTGATTGGCGCGGGTCGGCCAATCAGCGGCGGGAGGGTGGGCGGGGCCGCGTGGAGGGGGCGGGGCGTTTTTTAATAGCCGGAGCGGAGAGGGCGAGAGGCTTTTTCTCCTCCATCGCTGTCTCCTCGGTAAAGGGCTTCTCCCTTCCCTCATCTTCCTCCCCTCTTCCCCCTCACACCC
Source organism: Cetorhinus maximus (assembly GCF_964194155.1). Taxonomy (NCBI): domain Eukaryota; kingdom Metazoa; phylum Chordata; class Chondrichthyes; order Lamniformes; family Cetorhinidae; genus Cetorhinus; species Cetorhinus maximus. Next base: position 68,814 of record NW_027597253.1, read on the forward strand.
GGGGCGCCCCCCCCCACCACCCCCCCACCTATCTGCCGGCTACACGGCGGGGGGGTTTGAACGATGGACGGGCTGGCGGTGGAGGTGCGCGGCTCGAACGGCGCCTTTTACAAGGTGAGGAGACCCGGCGACAAGATCCCAACCCCCCCCCCCCCCCGGAGCGGAGCGACTCATCCCGGCCCCCAGCCCGCGGCCTAGTCGGGGGAGTGGATGGAGGGAGGGAGGGAGGGGTAGGGAGTGGGTGCTGTCTGTGTTTATCATTTACCCTCGGCTCTTCTGGTCTCTACTGCCCCCCACCCTCACCCTCACCCCCTCCCTCACCCCTACCCTAACCTACCCTGTCCTCCATAAACTGCATTAATCATTGCAAATACCCATCCCCCACCTCCCAACTTTCACTTATTGCCCCCCCTAGAATATCTGCCTCCAAATTTAGCCCCCTCTCAATCTCATTTTCCCCTCTAAACATGCCCCCCCTCCCTTAATTCCCTTTCCTCCCCTCTAAACATGCCCCCCCCCTCCATTAATTCCCCTTCCTCCCCTCTAAACATGCCCTCCCTCTCTTAATTCCCCTTCCTCCCCTCTAAACATGCCCCCCCTCTCTTAATTCCCCTTCCTCCCCTCTAAACATGCCCCCCCCTCCCTTAATTCCCCTTCCTCCCCTCTAAATATGCCCCCCCTCTCTTAATCCTGCCCTCCCTTCTAAATATAACCGCTCTCCTTTAATTCCCCCCCTAAATAGACCCTCTCTCCCTTAATTCCCTCTTCTCCCTCTAAATATATCTCCTCCACTTCTAAATATACCCCCTCCAAATCTATCCTTAACCGCCTTATGTCCCCCTTCTAAATGTATCCCCCTCCCCTTAATCTTTTCACCCCTGTCTAAATGTATCCTGTCCCCCTTAATCCCTCACTTTCCCTCTAAATATATGCCTCACAACCCCCTTTAAATATACCCCTCTTACTCTAAATCTCTCCCCCACACCTCAATTCCCTCACTACCTCCTTTCATGTCTTTACCCCAATCTATTTTATAATCCCTCACCTCAGCTGCCTCGCTTACCACATCTCTCAACCCCTTTCTCCATCTAAGTGCCCTCTCCAAATACATCCCTTCCTCCTCAATCCCCTTTAAATATCCCTCTAAATATGCCCCCTCTGCCTCCACCCACTCCAATCCCCCACCACCCCAGCAGCCTCCACACCCCGCCGTCTGGCCATCTCCCTTCCCCGACTCCTTTTTTTTTGCTTGGAAGATGCAGTAAACATTGCGATAGCTGGATCCTTTTAATTGCTGGCTAGTATTCTCAATTTAGGGGGAAAACACACCCTTTGCTGTTCCAGGGAAAGGTTCTGCATGGAACCACATACTTGCACATTCAAGGCTGTGTTATCTGTAGGTTTAAATGTCAAAATATTTTCAGGATATTCTTGTGACGACAGGAGCTATAAACATATGAAAATATTCTTTTTGTAGAATTTGCAGCTCCCCCAACCTTGTTTCCCCTCTCCCCCTCCGACCCACCCACCCTGCCTCTGTTTGTGCATGTTAATGATTTCTTTATATTTTAAGATTATCTTTTGTTGGTGGCTTCATAATGGTTTGTTCTTTACAGTGTAAGCGTGGAGATATTGACACCTCCTGTCGAGTGCTTATTTGTGTAGGATATTAGAAGACATGTCATAAATCAAAGAGCTTGTGGAGAAAGAAAGATATCACAATTTCAAAGGCAGAAGCTGCGACTTGGCTGTTAAGGTGCCTTGAGTCTCCTGCCTCTGAGTCAGAAGGGTGTCGATTCAAGTCTCACTCCAGAGACCTGAGAGCCACGACCCTTCTGTGCAGCACTGAGGGAATGCTGCACTGTCAGTCAAAGGTGTCGTCTTTCAGATGAGATGTATAACTGAGACTCTGTACAGTTTTGGGTGGTTGTAAAAGGATCCTATGGCATTTTTTCAAAGAAGCCCAGGGGAAGTTCTCCTGGGTTGTCCTGATCAGCATTTATCCTTCAGCCAACACTGCAGACAGATTATTGGGTCATTGTCATATTGTGGGAGCTTGCTGCATTTCCTGACATTCCCACACTGTAAAGCACTTTGTCCTGAGATAGTGAAATGTGCTGCCCAAGAGCAAGTTCTTTGCTGATGCCACAAAGATTGGTGGCAGTGTAGATAGAAACATAAAGTAAGAGATTATAAATAGATTTAACTGTGGCAAATGGATTTCCATGTGGGCAAGTGTGTGAATTCATCCAATTTGGACCTAAAAAGGGTAGAGCCAGCTATAGCCTAAAGAATGAAATAGTGGAGATCCAAAGAGACTTTGGGGGTCGGGGGGGGGTGGTAGATCTACATAGACATTTAAAACATCACAGAAAAGTGCAGAAAAGGATTAAAAAAGCTATTGGAATGCTACAGAGGACTAGATTACAAGGGATACAAACTATTCTACAACAATACAGAGTCCCAGTTAGACCTCATCTGGGGTACTGCATTCAGTTCTGGGCACCAGCCCTAGGGTCATGTTGGCCTCAGAGGGAGTGCAGCATGGATTTGCTAAATTAATTTTTTTTCCATTTTGATGGGATGTGGGCATTGCTGGCAAGTTGGCATGTATTGCCCAACCCTAATTGCCCTTGAAGGTGGTGGTGATCCATAGCCTTGAACCATAGCAATCCATGTGATGTAAGTCCACCCACAGTGCTGTTAGGGATGGAGTTCAAGGATTTTGACCCAGCAGCAGTGAAGGAATGGCAATATATATTCTAAGTCAGGATGGTGAGTGGCTTGAATGGGAACTTCCAGGCTTGTCCTTCTAGGTGGTAGAGGTCATGGGTTTGGAAGGTGCTGTCTAAGGAGCCTTGGTGAGTTCCTGCAGTGCATCTTGTAGATGGTGTACACACTGCTGCTACTGTGCACCAATGGTGGAAGGATTAAATAGATGGTGGATGGGGTGCCAATCAAGCGGGTTGCTTTGCCCTGGATAGTGTCAAGCTTCTTGAGTGTTGTGGGAGCTGCACTCATCCAGGCAAGTGGGGAGTATTCCATCACACTCCTGACTTGTGCCTTGTAGATGGTGGACAGGCTTTGGGGATCCAGGTTGGGGTTGAATTTGTCATGCTTTTTTTACTGACTAGGACATAGCTGGGCAATTTTCCACTTTGTCAGGTGTTGTATCTGTTGTAGAACAGTTTGGCTTGAGGCATGACTGGTTCTGGTCTTCTGTACTACAGCCTGAATGTTGTCAGGGCCCATAGTCTTTGCTGTATCCTGTACACTCAGTCATTTCTTATATCATGAGTAAATCCAGTTGGCTGAAGGCTGGCTTCTGTGATGGTGGAAGACTTGAGAGGAGGCCGAGATGGATCATCCACTTGGCACTTCTGGCTGAAGGTGTTTGCAAACTCTTCAACCTTGTCTTTTCCGTTAATATGCTGGGCTCACCCATCATTGAGGATGGGGATATTTGTGGAGCTGCTGCCTCTTCCGGCTAGTTGTTTAATTGTCCACCATCATTCGTGACTGGATGTAGTGGGACTGCAGAGCTTTGATTTGATCCGTTGGCTGAGAGATCACTTAGCTGTCTCTATAGGCTGCTGTTTCTGCTGTCTCACATGTATGAGGTCCTGTGTTGTAGCTTCAACAGGTTTGCACTTCATTATCAAGAATACCTGGAGCTGTCACTGGCATTCTCTCCTACACACTCTTGAACCAGGGTTGCTCTCTTGGCCTGATGGTACTGGTAAAGTTTGGGATATAATGGGCCATGAGGTTGCCTTTTGTGGTTGAAAGCAATTCTGTTGTTGCTGCTGCTGATGGCCCAAAGCATCTCAATGCCTAGTTCTAGATCTGTTCTGAACCTAGCCAATTTAACTTGGTAATAGTGCCACATAACGTGAAGCAGGGTGTCCTCCATGTGAAGGACTTTGTCTCCACAAGGGCTGTGTGGTGGCCACTCCTTCCAATACTGTTGTGGACAGAAGCATTTGTGACAGGTAGATTAGTGAGATCAAGTAGGTTTTTCCCTCTTGGTTCTCTCACCACCTGCTACAGGCCCAGATATGTCCTATGCCAGCTCGGTCAGTAGTGATGTGACTGAGCCACCCAGAGTACCTTTGCTACCCTCTGTGCTTCTTCCAGGTGGTGTTCCATGTGGATTAATCAGCTGATGAGGGATTGGGGGTGGTTGGGATGGTAGATGGTAATCAGCAGGCGGTTTCCTTGTCCATGTTTGACCTGATGCTATGAGATTAACACAGGGCTATGGGGAGGGAGCGGGGCAGTGGGATTAGATTGGGATCGATACAGGGCTATGGGGAGAGAGAGGCAGTGGGATTAGTTTGGGATTGATACATGGCTATGGGGAGAGAGCAGGGCAGTGGGATTAGATTGGGATCGATACGAGGCTGTGGGGAGAGAGGGCAGTGGGGTTAGTTTGGGATTGATACAGGGCTATGGGGAGAAAGCGGGCGCAGGGTCTGGAGTCAATGTAGATGTCTTCCAGGGTCCTCCTGACTGTACATATACCACTGTCTCCCCACCTCTGGTGGGACAGGACATATCCAGGGATGGTGATGATGGTGGGACATTGTAAGGTATGACTGTCAGACTGCTGCTTGACTAGTCTGTGGGACAGCTGTCCCAATTTTAGCCCAAGTTCCAGATGTTAGTGTGGACGACTTTGCAGGGTTGCCTGGTCCCAGCTGGACAGTGTGTTTGATGCTGGGTGGTCCATCCAGTTTTATTCCTATTACAGTTGTTTGTAGCATTTTGGTACAACTGAGTGCCTTGCTAGGCCATTTCGGAGGGCAAGCCGCATTGATACATGTCAGCCAGACCAGGTGTTGACTCCAGATTTCCTACCCCAAAAGACATTAGGGAAGCAGATGGGTTTTTACAACAATCTGGAGGCTTCATGCTCACCCTTACTGAAACTAGCTTTTTATCCCAGATTTATTGAACTTTCTTAATCTAAATTCCCCGGCTGCCCTGGGGTGACTCAAACTCGTGTGTCCAGATTATGAATCCAGACCTTTGGGTTATTAGTCCAGTAACATAACCAGTTTGCTGCTGTACCCCTAGCTGGGACTCTAGGGGGTAAATTGAGATTAGACTCAAACTAGGGTTATGTTCCCTGGATTTTTAAATTATTATTTCATGAGATGTGCACCTTGCTAGCTGGGCCAACATTTATTGCCTATTCCTAACTGCTCTTGACAAAATGGTGGCGAGCTACCACTCTGAACTGTTGCAGCCCATAGTCATAGAGGCCTACAGCACACAAACGGGCCCTTCAGCCCATCGAGTCTGCGTTGGTCAAACAAGTACCTAACTATTCTAATCCCATTTTCCAGCACTAGGCCCAAAGCCTTGTATGCCATGGCATCGCAAGTGCATGTGGTGTCGGTCCACCCATGGTGCTTTTAGGGATGGTGTTCCAGGATTTTGACCCAGCGACAGTGATATATTTCCAAGTGGGGATGCTGAGTGGCTTGGAGGGGAACTTCCAGGTGGTGGTGTTCCCATGTGTAGTAGAAGTCGTGGGTTTGGAAGGTTCTGTTGAAAGAGCCTTGGTGAATTCCTGCAGTGTATCTTGTAGATGGTACACACTGCTACCACTGTTAAATGGCCTCCTCCTGTCCCTATGTTCTTTCCTAAGTACAGCTAGTTTCTTGCTGTTTTGTTGTCTTGAGACCTGTTTTGGGCTGCTGGCAGTTTTACTCCTGTTTAATGCACGTTATTATTTTTACCTCGGACTAAAATCTTAGGGCAGTAGCGATGATGGCAAATCATTCGTGTGTGCCTTTTTTTTTGTAGATTTTTACTTAAATTATAGCTGGGATGGGGGGGTGCCTGAAAAAGGGGCTGACACATTGAGTTATGTCACGTAAATGACTGAGATTCTGCTTATGTCCTAAAGCCCCATCAAGATAACACAGTTTAAGCCTTAGATTTGTAGAATGTTACTGAAGGAGACTATTTGGCCCATGCCTGTTCGGAATCTTGGTTTGATGCACTGGATGCCTGCAATGCCCAGATAAACCGATCTGTGTATTATATTCTTCACCCCTGAGTCTTGATGTGCCCCACAGGTTGGGTGACGGTCAGTATGCTTCCCATTCGCTGCCAGTGCAGCTTGGCATATCTCCAGAATGTGGGGTGGGGGAGGTGGTAAACGTGTTCTGGGACCACTGCTCCCTGGCTGATTTGTTTACAACAGCTACTTGCATTCCTTATTGTTCCTTTAACAGAGTAAAACGTCCCAAAATGCTTCATAAGCAGGTTGCCAAACAAAATTTGACCCCAAACCATGTAAGGAGATATTAGGACAGGTGACAAAAAGCTCGGTCAAAGTGGTCAGTTTTATGGAGTGTCTTAGAGAAGAGAGAGGGGTGGGGGTGGGGTAGAGCTGGAGAGGTTTAGGGAGAGAATTCCAGAACTTTGGTCCCAGGCAGCTGAAGGCACAGTCGCCGATGGTGGAGTGATGGAACTCAGTGATATGCAAGGCATCAGAATTGGAGGAGTGCAGAGATCTGAGGGTTGGGCTGTTTTAGGTTACAGAGATGAGGGGTGAGGCCATGGTGGGATTGAAATACAAGGATATTGAAATACAAGGATATTGAAAATCAAGGCATTGCTGGACCAGGAACCAGTGTAAGCCAGTGATCACAGGGTGGGTGATGGATAAATGGGACTTGGTGCAAGTTAGGTTATAGACCATTGCCTGTGCAAGGATGCATCATATCTCATTTCAACATCTCTCCTTTGAGTCTCAGCCTTTACTGGTTCAGAAGTGTGGATTTGGAGTCAGGCCAGAAAATACCTTGGTCCTTGGATGATCATAACACTGTACCCTATACCTTACTCCCAAATCTTGCTATCATGCATTGAATGGTGTGATATTTTCTTTAATTTTCTTGTGTATTGAGGCCCAGTTTAGCCCTTGACGCTATGACAGTGGTGCCCACGTGAACATTTACACACTCTTTACTAAATATGAAGCATGTGGTGGTATCACTGCAGTGGAATATTGCTGCTTATATTTCAGCTAGTCCGGTTATTCGAGCAAATCCAGCGTTGTGTTGCATACAGGAAACTTCCTGTTCCATTATTTTTAAAAAGCATTGTTGACTATAATCTGATATCATGTGGAAGCACTGTGTTCCTGCCTATTTCTGAAATATAACTTTTGTAAATGGGCCTGTGTTTTTAGCCAACAGAAATGTCTTAGAAGCTCAGTATTAGCACAGTTCCGCCCATTGTGAAGTCCCCCCATAGCTTTTGATTGCAGCCGAGCCTCATTGGAATAGCCCGTGGCATCTTGAGTCCACTTTGAAAGTAAAGCTAGGATTGGGCTGATGAAAGGGTTAAGGGTTTTGTGGCTCTGTGTGTTTCTCTAATCCGACTTAATAATATGCTGCATTGACATCATTTGTAAAGACGTTCTGTGAAAGAGAAATGGTATGCAATTTAGGAGCTATTTGGCATTCAAAAGGATAAATTCTGTAACGCTCCACCTGAGTGAAGTTTCACATATTATTTTTCATTTGTTTTGAATTATTGCTTCACCGGATGAGAAAGTGATTGCCCCTGTATAATAGCTGCAGGATGTTATACTGGAGCTGGTGTGTTTACCTTTGTTCCTGAGTGTAAAGAATGTGGATGAATTGTGAAGAGAGTTTGAGCAGATTTTGTAGCTTCTGAAAGTTTCCTTTGGCCTGCTCCAACTGCAAAAATGTGCTTTTTGTTTTCCTCAGCCAGGTCTGTGCCAACCCTCGCTTCCCAGTCGGTATTAAAGAGGTGTGGGGGGGGGTGTTGGGGGTGGGGGGCTGGCCTTGTACTTGAAAAGGAGTCGTAAACGAGTAACAGGAATGAAATCCAATCGGGGTGTGGGTGCTTTTGGGCAGTGTCGACTAAACTGTTTGAACTACGGCCTCGTGGTTTGATGTTATCTGATCCCCTTGATTAAATTACAGTCCTGATACTGCTAGCTATCCATTATCCTGTACTTTCAGTGGATATAGTTTTAAAAGAAGGAATTCTGCAAGCTACATTGGGCTCTAAAAGTTCCCGCCCAATTCCGGGTTGTCACCGGATTGAGAGTGTCATTAAATCAAAAGTATTTTTTAAAAATCAAAATCCTTGTGAAATAATTACCCTCTGTCTTACAAAGACTGTGTCTTTATTTGTGGTGTGCTGAAGTCCAAAAAATACATGGAATTTCACACTCAACTCTGGTGGTGATTTGACCAGCGAAATCTCTCTTGTTGCTCATCACTAAAATTAGGAACAGGAGGAGACTATTCAGCCCTTCCAGGCTTTTCTGCCTGTCAGTCAGATCATGCCTGACCTGTATCTTAACCTCAGCTACCTGCCTCGGTTGCATGACCTTTAATATTCTTATGCCCAGAATTTATTTGTTGCCTGTTTGCTTTGGGAGTTAAACATAGAAATAGGAGTAGGCCATTAGGCCCTTCGTGCCTGCTCCTCCATTCATGTTGTTGATGGCACACTGCTGCTGTAGAATGGCCACACTCAGTACACTTGCCTGTCCTTTCATTTTTCAGCTCCCAATGTGAGCCTTGTGAATCTTATGGAGCCCTGGAAGCTTCTGAAGCTGTGAATTTAAGGATGCAGATGGTTGGAATAAACATTTAAGTCCACTAGTTGTCTTAAAACCTTCTGAACTGGGTGTAATATAGTTGCATTGAACTGTACAGACTCTGGAGAGGAGTATGCCATTCACTGCCTCAAGACTATTCTGCAATTTTATCCACCGTCACAGCCGTGCCTTTTTAATCCTAACTCTCTTACTTTCCAAGTAGCAATCTACTACCCTGCTTTGAATGTCCCAGTTGAATAGTGTCTGGAATAATGTATTTCACGTTCTTGCCCTCTATCTGTTTTGTGTGAAGATTATTTTTCCTTGTACAAGTCAGTGGTTTGGTTCAGATTTTTAGGTGACATCCTCTGTGCTCTCTTCTGATGGAGAATGACCCTTCCCTGTATTGACCTTCCATTACCCCTCTCTCTCTCTCTCTCTCATGTGTGAGGCCTAGTGCTTTTTTAAGGTCCTGCTTGCCGCCTGCCTCTGAGCCAGCATTTGCTCTCCTGTCCTTTGACTATGTCGATTTGCCTGGTACCCCTGTGAAATGCCTCAGTGCACTTTGCATTTTCTTTTCCTCTACAAGGGGAGGATGTGAACTATTTAAGATGGGGAGTACTTCCAAGAATTGGCTTTAACCACATCTGGTTCAGTAACCACTGAACCTGACTTGTGTGATGTTGACCACCCCTGTGTTAACATAATAGAGGCTGGTCAGGGAACTGCTGGAACCCATCAATGTGGTAACTCCCTGATTTGTTAAAACGGGGTTTGCAAACAGTGACTGATGAGAAGCCTCGAACAATGTTTCTGGCGAGCCTCGGGCGAGCTACATTAAGATGAAGTGCCACATCAAAGGTTATTGCAAAAAATAAAAGCTCATGGTGTAGAGGGTAACATATTGGCATGGATAGAAGATTGGTTAGCTAACAGGAAGTAGAGAGTTGACATAAATAGGTCGTCTTCTGGTTGGCAGGATGTGATGATAGGTGTGCCACAGTGATCAGTGCTGCGGTCTCAACTTTTTACAATTTATATAAATGACTTGGATGAAGGGACTGAAGGAATGGTGGCTAAATTTGCTGATGACACAAAGATAGGTAGGAAAGTAAATTGTGAAGAGGATGTAAGGAGGCTACAAAGTGTCATGGGTTAAGTGAGTGGGCAAACATCTGGCAAATGGAGTATAATGTGGGCAAATGTGAAACCATTCGTTTTGGCAGGAAGAATAAAATATCTAAATGGTGAGAGATTGCAGAGCTCTGAGATTCAGAGGTGTCTGGGTGTCCTAGTGCAGGAATCACAAAAGGTTAGTATGCAGGTCTGGCAGGTAATTAGGAAAGATAATAAAATGTTATCATTTATTGCGAGGGGAATTGATTACAAAGGCAGGGAGGTTATGCTTCAGTTGTACTGGGCATTGGTGAGACCACAGCTGGAGCATTGTGTACAGTACTGGTTTCCTTATTTAAATAAAAATATAAATGTGTTAGAAATAATTCAGAAAAGGTTTACGAGACTAATACTAAGAATGGGCGGGTTGTCTTATGAGGAAAGGTCGGACAGGTTAGGCTTGTATCCACTGGAATTTAGAAGAGTAAGAGATGACTTAATTGAAACCTTTAAGATCCTGAGGGACCTTGACGGTGGATGTGGAGAGGATGTTTCCTCTTGTGGCAGAATCTAAAACTAGGGGTCACTGTTTAAAAATAAGGGGCCGGCCATTTAAGACAGAGATGAGGAGAAATTTTTTCTGAGGGTAGTGAGCCTTTGGAACTCTCTTCCTCAAAATGTGGTGGAAGCAGAGTCTTTGAATATTTTTAAGGCAGCGCTAGATAGATTCTTGATTAACAAGTGGGTGAAAGGTTATCGGGGGCAGGCAGGAATGTGGGATTGGGGTTGCATTCAGATCAGCCATGATCTTATTGAAAGGCGGAGCAGGATCGAGGGGCCGAGTGGCCGCCTACTCATTGTATGTTCGTAAGAAGCACAAAGGTGCTCTGCGGCCTGCACAAAGAAGCTGTCCTTGCTGATTCTGAATATATACCTGTTTAACGAGTCAAATAATAGATCTCCTGTTGACTTAGCAGGTTAAAAACACAATCGAGGCCAAACTGTCAGACTGACAGAGGAACATGCAGCTTTGTTTCCTGGCCTCTGCTGAGTTTATGCTCCTCCAGGACAGTTGTTTGCGTATGATGATTTGCCTCTTGGTTGGGTGTGGGGAGGGCAGGTGGTGTGGCCTGGGCTTTAGGTAGAGGGAATTATAATCTAGCAGGGAGTTGCCACTCCTGATGGGCATTCAGTGACCTTGTGGAGGGAATGAAACAAAAAGTGTCACATGAAGGCAAGGATGCAGTTCAGCTGTGCTCCCCTCACAGGTCAGTTAGGCTGCTGTCACCTCCTGTTCAGGCAAAGCATGTGGTAAGGTAGCCTAGGTCCCTGAGATGCTGGAGGGCTGGTAATCCAGGGAGAGGCAGGAGAAGTCAGGGTGTGGGGGGGGTGGTGGCGATGGGGGAACTGAAATTTAATGGTTGTGCTGATGTTGCTCCTATCACACCTGGCTTTAGGAGGTAGTGTACGTGTGCTAATCATGTCATGTAAAATAAACCAGCTTGTAATGAGGAGAAGAGGGAAAAATATCAGGGAAACTCTCCATTGTCTTTTTCTACAAATTAACTTTTGACCCTTCAGCAAGATAACCGTCTCAAAACCTTTGTGAAGCACGTAGATGCCAATTCTCAATCTCCACACGTTTGAACATAAAGGGGCATCCACAGTGTTTAAATTCTTCCCCTATTTTCCATCTGCCATAACGTCCTGTCTGTAACCATGGCGATGCACTGCTCGGCTCCCTTTCACAGACCTTGTAAAGCGGCATACACAGAATGATCAGTCAACCCGAGACAGCCTTGTACCTAGTGAACATAACGAAACCACATGCGAAAGGAGACTGTTAGGTGCCAAATGCTCCTCTTCAATGTTATATCCCACAAAATGGTAACCTCTTGTTTTCTAGGTTTGACTGATGGCACAGTGCAACACACCACTGATTTAGCATGTGACTACCAAGTAGCCTATTCTTTGTATCTAGATAAGTTACAGATTGAATTATTTGCGCAGTACCTGAACTAAAGTAGCTGTGGTTAAAATGTATTGCACATGGCTATGAATGCTATGGGTTGGTTATATGTTCTCAGAAATGTTATTTTTTCCTCCTTGTCTCTCTCTTTCTCCACATTGCCTTGATAACGTCAAGCTAGGTTGATTTTATAACCTCTTAAATCATTAGAAGTCTACAGACTCGATAGGAAATGTGCTACTGCTCAGCCAATGTATTGTACATACCAATCAACCACTTACAAATTGTTTGCAAGGGTTAGAAGAAAGCCTTGCATTTCTATAGTGCATTTCACAGCCTTGGGACGTCCCAAAGCGCTTCACAGCCAATGAAGTACTTTTTGAAGTGTAATCACTGTTGTAATGTAGGAAACATAGTAGCCCAGTTTGCAATCAGCAAGCACCTACCCATTTCCACACACCTCACTGTATGAAAGCCTCGTCCATGCCTTTGTTACCTTTAGACTTGACTATTCCGATGCTGTCCTGGCCCCCTACCCTTCCTCCATCCGATATGAACTTGAGCTCAGTCGAGACTCTGCTGTCAGCACCCTAACTCTCACCATGTTCAGCTCACCATTACCCCAGTGCTTGCTGACCTACTTTGGCTCCTCGTTTGGCAATGCCCCAATTTTAAAATTCCCTTGTTTTCCATTCGCTCCATGACCTCGCGCCTCCTTATTCCTGTCATCTTCTCCATCCCTTCGGGGTCCCTGTGCTCCTCCAACTCTGATCCCTTGTGCATGTCTGAATTTAATTACTTGGTGGCTGTCTCTTCAACTGCCACCCTCCTTCAGGTACCATGCCCTAAGAAGCTGCTGGTGACCATGAACTTCCATTGAATTGCTCCATGATTATGCTTGACAAAGTAGTGCTGTGGTGTGCCTTTGCCTTCTGCAGGTCCTGGTTGACCAGGAGACTCCCACTCTTACTGCCTGCCATTAGGTGTATTGGAAGGCTGATGTTTGGCCAAGTTATGAATGCACCTTCCGTGGCTGTCGAGTTCTGGGGTGGGTCTTGAATCTGGAACTTCTGGCGCAGAGGTGGAGCCACTACCCACTGTGCCACAAAACCTCCCTACCGTGGGCCCCACACTCTGGAATTCCCTCTCCACCGTTCTCCTTTAAAATGCTATTTAAAACCTATCTATTTGACCAAGTCTTTGATCACCGGCCCTAATATTTCCTTAATGTGGATCAGTGTCAAATTTTGATAATGTAATATTCCTGTGAAGTGCTGTGGAATGTTTTTATTATGTTAAAGGCACTAAATAAATACATTGAGGGATTTAAAACTGCGCAGAACATTGGGGAGGGTTCCTGCTCTTTAAAATAACACCATGGGATCTTTTACATCTACTTAAGAGGGCAGACATTTGCCTTGGATTAACATCTCATGCTGAGGGTGTTACACAAGAAATGCATTTTGATACATTTTAAATGCAAGAATGTTGGCTAATTGGTCTTATGATCAGCTAAACTGGCTGGGGCACAGAATTGTAACCAGAAACAATCTGATATGAGGCCTGGAGACCTTTTTGGAAATTTTTTTTTTTGCTTACCTATAATGAACCCCCTGCGAAGACGTCACTCTCTGCATCTGAGTTAGCTGCCAACTGTAAATGATCAACCTACTTCATTGAGATTCAGTGACTCTAGCCTGTACTAGACAAGAGTTCTTGATATCATTGACTTCCCGCCAGCTTTTTAACAATGGGTGTGTAATCTCCAAACCATGAGAGGTGAACCGGAGATAGAACTATTGACAACCTAATTTGCTTCGCAACCCAGAATGACTCATTATGCCCTTATCAGCGACTTCCATTTTGATCTCATTGGCTAAGCTATCTTATTGCCTCGCCACCGTCTAGCACTCTGTCTAGCTTGTCTTATTCTGAACCTGTCTGAATACTTGATTACCTCTCCCGGTAACAACAGCATATTGAATCACATATGCTAGGACATAAAACTAGTTGTGGGCTGCTGAAATGGCTGATTAAGTGAACGAATGGAGTTATGCAGACCCTGCTCTATTCTGGTTATGGCTGAGATGACAGTCTCAGTTACAGTCTATCCCCCTTGATTCAAAGTTGCTTATTTCAAATTATATCTTTCTTGCACTTTTTTCGTTTTTAAAAAAAATCATTGAGTATGTTTTACTGGCCTAGGAGTGGGCAAAATTCTGGCAGATAACGTTCAATGTGAGGACATGCAAGGTCACCCGCTTAGACCTTAAAAAAAAATTGGAATATTTTGTAAATGTGAAAAGCCAGGGAGCGATTTAGGAGTCCAAGTACAGAACTCACAACATTAGATAGATACAAAAAATAATTATACAGGCTAACGGAGGAATGTTGGCCTCTATCTGAAAGGGGACTGAAATACAAAGGAGAGGAAGTGATGTGAGTTGTATAAAGCTCTGATCAGACCTATCTGGAGTAACTGGGTTCAGCTTTGGGCTCCATAGCTCAGGAAGGAGATATTGCCCTTGGAGGGGGTGCAACTGGGATTCGCCAGAATGATACAGGGGCTAAAAGGGAATAAATTGCGAGGACAGGTTGCCCAGACTAGGCTTGTATTCTCTTGAATATAGAAGATCAAGGGGTGATCTAATCGAGGGATGTGAGATTAAAAGATTCAATGGAGGGGGGTGCAGGGAGTGGGTGGGAGGGGTGAGTCCAGAACAAGGGGACAGAACCATCAAACTCAAGCCAGGGCATTTAAGGGTGATGTCAGGAAGTAATTCTACACACAAAGGGAAGTGGGAATTCAGACCCCCCCCCCCACACACACACACACACACACACACACACACAAAAAAAACTGAGGCTGGGGGTCAGCTGAAAATGTCAAAAACTGAGCTTGATGCACTTTTGTTGGGTTCAGCCTTATGGGATCAAGGCAGGTAGATGGGGTTAAGATACAGATCAGAATGGACTTAAGGACTTTTATCTGTGCGTTCCTATGAAGGAGAGGAGATGGGTGTGGATTGGGGTGGGAGGACTGAGGTTAGTAATTGGGGTTTCTGTCATAATTTGGGACATCTGTGTTGAACGCCCCCCCCCCCCCCCCGCCCAGCCACTGAATATAGAACAGGTTTCCCAAGCTCGGATCACCAGCCAGGATCTTCTTTCTGCTTGGAGAATGTGGGTATCTGGTGAAGGTGGCGTCAGGCTTGTTCCGAAGCTCCCTGCTGTCAAATAACTTAGTGACAGCTGCTGTCCTGCTCACAAGTGAAGAATGCCATTTGAGTAAGACACCAGAGTTGGCTAACACCTGTGGAATTGGACTGCAGAATTAATGAGTGTTATCAGGAAGGGAGAATTGCCTCCCTCTTTTGAAGAGGATATGAGATTGTCCCAGTTAGAATCTCACTGTTTTGGTTGATAACATGGATTTTTTTTGCGGTGCGTGGGAGCCTTGAATACGCTGCTGACACAATGACTTCAGTAGCATGGTTCCTGTCCTTTTGTTCTAGATTTGAATTCCCAGTCTGTCAGTTGCCCCATTTTTATTAATCCTTTCATAGTTGCAAGTGTGCTCTAGAAATGTTCAATGAGAAAATGTAAAGGATCCAGATATTCTCTGAATTATATTGTAATCAAACATGGACGACTTTGAACTTTTGAAAGCAGTGTGGCTCTGTCTTGTACAGTAATGCACCTTGTGGAATAGTAAGCTGCACTAGGAACTAGAATCACATGCTCTTCCTGTACACACCGACTGCAACAATGATTCCCACCTTTGTTTAATAGAAGCTGAATGCTGAGTAAAACTGCCTTAGTGTACCTTGCCTTCAAGCTCATCTCTGAGTGCCTCATTTCAGCATTGGCTGCTGTCTACTCCAACCGCCCTCCTGAGAGATTCGACTGACTTTGTTGACAGCTGGGGCTGAAAAGGTTAAATTGTGAGGACAGGTTACGTAGACTATGTCTGTATTTCCTGGAGTAATGAAGATTAAGGGTAATCTAACCAAGGTGCTTAAGATGATTTTAAAGGATTCGATAGGGTTGATAGAGAGAAACTATTTCCTCTTGGTGGCGGGGGGGGGGGGGGGGGGGGGGGGGCGGTGGCGGTGGCGTAGGGGGGCAGGGGGAGAAGTGGGAAAAGAGTCCAGAGCAAGGGGGCAGAACATTAAAATTGGAGCCAGGCTATTCAAGGGTGATGTCAGGAAGCACTTGTTCACACAAAGGGGAGTGGAAACTTGGAACACACGTTTTTTCCCCCCACCCCTCCTCCTCCACCCCACCACCACCAACAAAAAACTGAGGCTGAAGGTCAGTTGGAGATGACGGAATCATGGTTGATTTTTTTATTAGGTTAGCATTTTAAGGGTTACGGAGCCAAGGTGGGTAGATGGAGTTAAGATCGGCCAGATGTTGAATGGTGGAGCAGACTCGGGGCTGAATGGCCACCTCCTGGTTTGATTTGCTGTGAAATCAGAAAATTTACAACCACATTAGTCAGGAGTAGATTGAGATTAAAAAGCCACATGCTGAACACATGGTGCTATTGACCCTCTTGTAGGTATGGTTTAAGTAGGCATGGTAAGTTAGTTTTCTCCTTGCCTCAGTTAAATTTGACATTGATCATGTTTCTAGCTTTATTTCTGACTTTATGCATGTGTATCATTGGAGACCTCAGGATGCACAGTTGCTTGTGTTTTACCCTGTATTGTAGACCTGGGTCTGCATTCTGAATCATTTGGTTTCCAGTATTGACCCTCCTCAGACTCAGTCCCATTTAATTCAATTCCCAGTAAAAAAATGAATTTTGTATATTTAATTCACATCTGGATTAGATGCTAGTTTTAGCTTTTACAAAGTTTTATGGAGCATTGAACACGTCACTGAAGGGTAGGGATGGGGAACTAATCTTTTAATTGAATGTTGTGAGTGTAGTGAAGATTCTTTGAAGCCCTGTGGGGAATGAAAAGGAGCTTCAATTGGATTTTTAAAAACCGCTCTTTCATAATCTTTTTCAGGTTGGCAGAGCGAGAGTGTGATTTCAGTTTGCACTTTTTCTTTCATCCTTTATCTACCCTTTCACTCAGTACAGCTCGCTGATGAGAGCACTAGGTGCTCACGTTCTGATCTTTAAAGATGTGTTGCATTATAATTTTTACTTTGATACTTTAAAAGGGATAATGTGGGAGCCCCCTTTGGGATCTCTGGCATTGCTGCAATCACTCCTCACATCAGGATTGGAATGTTTGGTTGAGTTGCCTCAATTCCCCCCTATTGCTAAGCAGGTTAGTAACAGCTACACAAAACAATAGTATTGTTTACACCTCTCAGCAATGTTCAATGTTAGCTGAATAGCTGTCATTAAACTTGCCTCGATGCCCACATTTTGTCTTCATGCTAAACTCCATAGTAACTTTAACATAGCAGTAAAAGTAAATGCTGACAAACCTGTGCTTCAGTGCAACCTCCATGCACTAATGTGGTTCCACTGAACCTTCCCACTGCCTCTTTGCAATTTACCTGTACCCAGAGGTTTACTAAACTAGAAGGACAAATCAAACTGGCTGCATTAATTTATTTCAAATTGAGCTCTTTCTGCTGCACATGAACCCAGAATCAAGACGAAAATGTTTTTTTTAGTGTGTGGGGGCTATAAGACCATAAGATACAGGAGCAGAAATTAGGCCTTTTGGCCCATCGAGCCTGCTCCGCCATTCAATCATGGCTGATAAGTTCCTCAACCCCATTCTCCCAACTTCTCCCTGTAACCTTTGATCCCCTTACCAATCAAGAACCCATCTATCTCAGTCTTAAATACACTCAATTATTTAATTAAATTCAATTTAAAAAACTAGTACAATAAATAACTCAGTTTGTCTCATCTTGGCCCTGCTGCAAGGGATGGTACTTTCAGGGAAGGTAAAATGTCTGCAGTGTGTCAAATCAAACTCTCTCCCTTTTATTTTCCCGAAAGGGTGGAATATCTTAAATGCATTCCTGAAATTATTTGTACGGAATGCTGTCTAATTTAGGACAGGCATGCTACTGAGTTGCAAATTTGTCATCTGGTTTTCAGTGTGGCTCTCAACAGGGTAGATTGAAGATGCACTACCCCCTCGAGGGCTATGTTTACATGAAGGTGTCAACTTGCAATTGATCTGTCATTCCCGTTACATATCTCAGTGCCTGTATGTTTCAAACTTTGCTCACCAATTAGAATTCTAACTTTGTGATCGCATGTTTAACTGTGCGCATTATCAGTGAGATGAGCCATCATTTCACCCTTCAATGGTGGTCTATCTGCTGGCTTTCCTTGTAGAGGAAAGCTGGCCGAGCTGTGTGGCTGGTGTCATTCTGGCTGGGGAAACCCTGAGATTTGTGTCTTCTGTTTTGGCTTTGTCCTGTTATGAATTTGTGGGTCTGTTTGGTCCGGATGTTTCATTGGTGGATAAATGCTTAGAGGAACACCAAGCTCAGACTAAACCTGTGATATCTGGGGCCCTGAATTTCTGTAATTGGGCTCCTCCTCAAAGCTCCGTTTTGGTGCTTTTTGAATTCGTTTTGGAAGACCTGAAAGCTTGAATGATTCTGCTTTAAATTAGTCTCTGCTGCCTCTTTTAAAATTGATCAATTTAATGAATCCATGTGAATAAGTTGACCAAGGGCAGGGATTCACTGTCATTGAGATCCTCACCAGCCTGTGCATCGAACATGTTTAACACCTGAATAGTGAGGCTTGGCATTTTGGAAGCTTAATCATGAAGCAGATCCCTCTCCTTTTGGGCGATGGAGGATCTCTATCAGGTCTGACTCCGTTAACTTATTTATGCCAAAATAGTTCCAATTAGCAACAACAGTTTGCATTTATATCGTGCCTTTAACATAATAAAATGTTCCAGGATGCTTCACAGGAGTGATTATGAAACAAAATTTGACTCTGAGCCACGTAAGGACACATTAGGATAGCTCGGTCAAAGAGGTCAATGTTAAGGAGAATCCTAAAGGAGGAGAGGGGGGCGCGGAGAGGTTTCAGGAGGGAATTCCAGAGCCCAGGCAGCTGAAGACACGGCCACCAGTGGTTAACACTCTGAACCTGGTAGAGACCTTCCATCTCTCCAACAGGAGGAAGGGTCTGCTTCATGCTTTCCTGATGAGTTTCCAAAAAGCCAAGCCGCCCTAGTCGGATGAAAATCGGGTGTACAAGTGAAGAGAACAGAAGGAGGGCTGTAGGAGGTTAGAGTTTGGAAGGCGAGACACCAAGGAGAGATTTAATAATAAGGATGAGAATTTCAAGTTGGTGTTGCCAGATCGGGAGCCAGTGTAGGCCAACAAGCACCAGCAAGGTGGAGTGATGGGTGAACTGGGCTGATATGGGTTAAGACACAGGCAGCAGAGTCCTGGATGAGCTCCAAGCTTATGAAGGATGGTAGATGGGAGGCTGGTCAGGAGAGCATTGGAATTGTAAGATCCGCATGTAACAAAGGCATAGATGAGGGTTTCAGCAGCAGATGAGCTGAGACGGGTGGAATTGGGCAATATTATGGAGAAGAGGTAGGCTGTCTTGGATGCTGATATGTGACCCCTTGGCCAGATTAAATGCTGCAAAGTTGAGTAAATAAATGGAAGATAAATGCAAATCAATAAGTACTTTATCAAACTGGAGGCAAATGTTAACGACTTGCACCTATTATGGATTTTTCTTGGAGGGAGGAGGTTAACTCCGGCCTCCCAACAGATTAAAACTCATCTGCTCCTCCATTGTGTGCGCTGATCACTATGGTTTGCGATGACTGTAATTTCTGGTCTGAAAGCCACCTCATGTGTAAAATGCTTCAAGCTGAGCTGTATGTGCTTCCTGTGATACCAGCAATCCCCCAAGATAGGGAACTCAAGGGCCAAAATGAGCAAAGAAAACGAATGTGATGTGTCAGAGTGCAGAAGAATCCCTTTCATCCTTGGAACGAGGATTTATATCTAACCTCTTGGTAGCAATAAAAGTGTCTTCTCTTTGTTGTCTTTGGGGATTCTGTGTGAAATACAATCAGTCTCTGGTTTTAGTGAGCGTGACTTTACAGCATGTTGCTGCCCAGAGCTCAGTACAGATTGGCCTTCGGTTTGCAGTTGTGTACGGGAGGTGATGCAGATGCTCATTATGCAGCGCCCTTGGCTGTAAATTGGATGGAAGGTTTCTGCATGTACATCCCAGTAAGAGACCTTTTCAGACACAGGGCGCAGAGTGAGGTTGCTCCAGATACATCCAACTAAGTTGAGGTGTATGGTTTGCAACCCCATGGTCTCAGGTTTGTTGATTCCCAGAGCCACTTGAGTGATGATAGCAGGAGTTTTGGCGTGGGGGTTGGAGGGTAGCCACTCGACGCTGTGCTGGTATCAGTGCACCCTGTTTTATTGGAATGCATGGGGTTAGCAGAACACTGAAAATCAATCTTTGCATTTTGTCAGCTTTAAAAGAAAACTCCTACTTAAAATGATCGTGTAGTCAACAAAAGGGCAGAAGCTGAGTGGTGTAAGTGAACAATCCCTAATTAGGACTTGTCACAGACCCTGGCATCCACAACCTCTCTGGTAAGATTACCTCTTGATGTCACGTCCATGTGATAACCAGTCAGTGACACTCGCAGGTGACTTGGCCTGTTGAAAATGTACTCCCGCTTCCTCCAGTGCAGTCTTAATGTTGAGGGCATTTCTTCCCAGCAGCCGGTAGGGTCAGGGGGCAAGTGAAGCACCACGGCAAAGTGCAACAGTGAGAAAATCTTTTCAACGGTTTACTAATTGTGGTTGGCCAGCTTTGGAAGGAGCAGCATTTGTTTCTGGTCTATAAGCTGTGGTTTACTGAGTAACTGCAAGTGAAAATGAAAAGCTTCCTTTTGAGGATTGATTCCAGGGGTAATTGATCTCTGAAACTTGGGCATTATAAAAAGTTAATTTCATCTCCTTTTTCAAGAGCTTAACCTCATGACTGTACACTACTCGGTGCTGCTGGAATGAGGAGCACTGAAGTGAAAGCAGGGCTGGCATTTAGGGTCTGTTGAGTTCTAATTCCAGGGCCGATGACTGTCTCCATGACCTCGCCCACCCCTCTCGCTCTAACATCCTCTACAACCTCCCAGATATCTCCGCTCCTCCAATTCTACCCCATAACACATCCCTGATTGTAATCGCTCCATCATTAGTAGCCGAGCATTCAGCTGCCCGGGTCCCAAGCTCAAATTGTCTCCGTAAACCTCTCCCTCTCCCTCTCCCTTTTCCTTCCTCTCTCTCTCTCTCTCTCTCTCTTTTCCTTCCTCTCTCTCCCTTTTCCTTCCTCTCCCTCTCCCTTTTCCTTCCTCTCCCTCTCCCTTTTCCTTCCTCTCCCTCTCCCTTTTCCTTCCTCTCCCTCTCCCTTTTCCTTCCTCTCCCTCTCCCTTTTCCTTCCTCTCCCTCTCCCTTTTCCTTCCTCTCCCTCTCCCTTTTCCTTCCTCTCCCTCTCCCTTTTCCTTCCTCTCCCTCTCCCTTTTCCTTCCTCTCCCTCTCCCTTTTCCTTCCTCTCCCTCTCCCTTTTCCTTCCTCTCCCTCTCCCTTTTCCTTCCTCTCCCTCTCCCTTTTCCTTCCTCTCCCTCTCCCTTTTCCTTCCTCTCCCTCTCCCTTTTCCTTCCTCTCCCTCTCCCTTTTCCTTCCTCTCCCTCTCCCTTTTCCTTCCTCTCCCTCTCCCTTTTCCTTCCTCTCCCTCTCCCTTTTCCTTCCTCTCCCTCTCCCTTTTCCTTCCTCTCCCTCTCCCTTTTCCTTCCTCTCCCTCTCCCTTTTCCTTCCTCTCCCTCTCCCTTTTCCTTCCTCTCCCTCTCCCTTTTCCTTCCTCTCCCTCTCCCTTTTCCTTCCTCTCCCTCTCCCTTTTCCTTCCTCTCCCTCTCCCTTTTCCTTCCTCTCCCTCTCCCTTTTCCTTCCTCTCCCTCTCCCTTTTCCTTCCTCTCCCTCTCCCTTTTCCTTCCTCTCCCTCTCCCTTTTCCTTCCTCTCCCTCTCCCTTTTCCTTCCTCTCCCTCTCCCTTTTCCTTCCTCTCCCTCTCCCTTTTCCTTCCTCTCCCTCTCCCTTTTCCTTCCTCTCCCTCTCCCTTTTCCTTCCTCTCCCTCTCCCTTTTCCTTCCTCTCCCTCTCCCTTTTCCTTCCTCTCCCTCTCCCTTTTCCTTCCTCTCCCTCTCGCTCTTTTCCTTCCTCTCCCTCTCGCTCTTTTCCTTCCTCTCCCTCTCGCTCTTTTCCTTCCTCTCCCTCTCGCTCTTTTCCTTCCTCTCCCTCTCGCTCTTTTCCTTCCTCTCCCTCTCGCTCTTTTCCTTCCTCTCCCTCTCGCTCTTTTCCTTCCTCTCCCTCTCGCTCTTTTCCTTCCTCTCCCTCTCGCTCTTTTCCTTCCTCTCCCTCTCGCTCTTTTCCTTCCTCTCTCTCTCGCTCTTTTCCTTCCTCTCTCTCTCGCTCTTTTCCTTCCTCTCTCTCTCGCTCTTTTCCTTCCTCTCTCTCTCGCTCTTTTCCTTCCTCTCTCTCTCGCTCTTTTCCTTCCTCTCTCTCTCGCTCTTTTCCTTCCTCTCTCTCTCGCTCTTTTCCTTCCTCTCTCTCTCGCTCTTTTCCTTCCTCTCTCTCTCGCTCTTTTCCTTCCTCTCTCTCTCGCTCTTTTCCTTCCTCTCTCTCTCGCTCTTTTCCTTCCTCTCTCTCTCGCTCTTTTCCTTCCTCTCTCTCTCGCTCTTTTCCTTCCTCTCTCTCTCGCTCTTTTCCTTCCTCTCTCTCTCGCTCTTTTCCT